>NC_074713.1:46314099-46319099 GCF_947242115.1 Biomphalaria glabrata | reverse complement strand
GTGTATGTGTGGCTATGTGTGAGAGAGAGTAGACTATATATTAGAGTTAGCATGTGTGAGTGGAAGAGAGGAAATGTGATTGAGTCAGTTCATTGGTGATTGAGTCAGTTCATTGGTGATTGAGTCAGTTCATTGGTGATTGAGTCAGTTCATTGGTGATTGAGTCAGTTCATTGGTGATTGAGTCAGTTCATTGGTGATTGAGTCAGGTCATTGTCGATTGAGTCAGTTCATTGGTGATTGAGTCAGTTCATTGGTGATTGAGTCAGTTCATTGGTGATTAAGTGATTGAATGCACAATTGATTAAAGAGGACTAAAGGTCTGAGCGCGTGAGAGAATCGATGAACCAGGTACCCAGTTGAGTTGGGTGAACTCAGGGGCGCCCTAAAAATCCTTAAATTCAAAATTTTAGTCTTCACCAGGTTCGGAAGCCAAGCACTTAACCACTCAACCACCGCGCCGCCAATGATTGGATGTGCAAACATTAAACTAAATCCAATAAATAAATAAATAATAGTAATAATAATAATAATAAAAGAATTTAAAAAAAAAAACATTTCATAAACAAAACAAACAAATGAAAATAACAAAAGTCTAATTTTTTTTAAAAAGGAATATAAACAAAAATTGAAAACCATAGAAACAAAACTAAAGAAAAACAATACAAAAACCAAAAAAAATAACACAAGAAAACAAAATGAAGATAACAGAATGATAAGAAGCAAAACAAAAGATAAACAAAGAAAAACAAAAGAAACAAAAACAAGAAAAAAAAAAGAAAAAAAAAAAAGAAAAGAAAAAAAAAAAAAGAAAAAAAAAAAGAAAACAAAAAAGAAAAGAAACAACAACAACCCCCTAAACCAGCCAGTAAATGCAGTAATACTTTGCTCCCTCTGACTCCCTCCAAAACTTTACTCCCAGAGAACCACGCCAACGTTTACGTCTCCTAAATTGAAGAGCACCAGGGAAAGATAACTCTACAAGCTCATCTTTGCAAGCTCGAGCGTATCGACAGCAGCCAATCAGACGTGTGCGTCCTGTGACGCGGGGAACTGAGCCCACCAGTTTTCGATAACAAACGTAAATGAAGCAGGGCAAGCGAAAACAATCGTACGGAGTGATGGTTCCTGAATGTTTACAGGTCAAAGGTCGAATCCTTACCATAACATCAACAACGGTTTCTCTCCTACTCCCGCCCTTTTTAGCGATATCCCGCCCCGCCTCTTTACCCCAAGCTTAATGTAATCTGTATGTCCTATTACAGTCCTATGTACAGATTTGAATATAAAGGGGAAAAAAAAGGGGGGGGGGGGGCATAAAATATGTCGTGGAAGAGAGAACAACAATAACATCAAACATTGACGAAATCGACCCAGAAATTATCACTCTAGCCTTTAACCCCTAATCCCAACAATATTAGAGGCTATGCGAGGCTTCTCTCTAACATTGGGAAAAGCTGATTTAGAGAGATTCGATTAATAAGACTTGTCTTCGAGTCTAAAAATGATAGAAATTCCAGTATTTTAAGTGGCTACGTAGCCCCACCTGCGACATACATGTTTTGCCACATCCAGCACAGACATAGCCGTTGTCCGCCGGTGGTCGATTTAGGTTCTCTTTTCGACGTCTAGCCTGTCCTTGGCAGTGGATTTTCTTCTGGTCTCAAATGTGGATCTCGCGGACTTTGTAAGAAGTCTTCATCTGTCTCGTTCGGAAGCCGCCTGTTGCCATGTTCTCTCCTCTCCTCCTCTCCTCATTCTATTGTTATGGTCAATCTATTATACTAAGTCATTGTCGGAAAAACAAAACAAGTCGCCTTTTGAAGGTGTGATCATATTGAAAATTGCCTTTCAACTAATTCAACTTTAAGTTTCATGGTCTGTGTTCCAGTGGATCATTCGATTAGGATCCTGCATCGCGTTCTAGTGCGAAAAGAGAGATGAGCCGGGCGTATTCCCACTGAGCCAGGCGTATTCCCACTGAGCCGGGCGTATTCCCACTGAGCCGGACGTATTCCCACTGAGCCAGGCGTATTCCCACTGAGCAAGGCGTATTCCCACTGAGCCGGGCGTATTCCCACTGAGCCGGGCGTATTCCCACTGAGCCGGGCGTATTCCCACGTTTTAGTCTTTCTGTTATTTAAATCAGTGCTTTTTTGTGACGGTACGCACCGGTACGGCGTACCGGCACCCTTTTCAATGTGCGGAAAAAATCATTACTTTTCTTGTATTTTAACGTTTATTATTAATTTATTCGTAGTTAAAAGTTAGGCAATCCATCACCGAGTTCCTGCACCTATTTTATCTGTGTATGAGTGTGTGAGATGATATGCTTAAGTGTGTGTAATTGTGTGAGTGTATGTGTTTAATTGTACATGCCTGAGTGCATGTGTGTGAGTGTATGTATATGAATGCGTGGTTGTGTTTATGTGTGTGAGGACATGTCTAAATGCATGTGTGTGAGGTCAGGTGTGAGGGTGAACGTGGGTGTATTTGTGCGTGAGGACATGTGTGCGAGTGTAAGTATTGAAAGTGTATGTGATGTGTATATATATGTATGTGTCTGTGTGTATTAGTGTGTATGTATATCTCTCTATGTTTGGCCTAAACATAGTTCTCAAGAGTTCAATAGTAAAAAAAAGGCTGAGTTTCACCCACCCCCAACCATAATTTTTTAAAGGACTATCCTTTATTCCAGACATACACATGCGTACGAAAACACACACACACGCACACACTGACACTAGTGACACATACGGTAAACAGGTTAAATCTATTCTACTAATATATCGAAAGGGCAGGTAACCGATTACGACATAAAGTTTACCGTTACACGATGGGAAGCAGACAGGGGCAGATCACTGAGTGGAATACGGCACAGATTTTATCAATACTAACAATGATTGCCAGTTACGGTAGCACCCTTCTAGATCTCCCCCCCCCCTCCTGGGCCCCTCTTGTTCCATCACCCTCATCGCTTCCTCATCATCAACATACATTTTGTTCCCCAAATCTCTTTCTCCTTTTGTTTCAAAGAAAAGATAACTCAGATGGCATTCATGAAACGAGCGGCTAACGATTAGCGTCTGCGCCGGTGACGTCACCAGCGGAAGTCGTGTAATCGTCTGCTCGGATGTGTACGAAACGCGATCACGGTGGCGCGCAGCATGATAATCGGGAGTCATCAGGGGCAGATCGATTGGGGGGCTGCGGTGATATACAGAAAGATAGACTTAATATAGGAACACGCGAGTTATTAATAGCATTTGTCTTTTTTACTAAATTGTACGTCATTGCCAAAAATAAAAGTGATGTTGGATTATTGAAGATGATAAGGCAATATCGACAAGCAAAGTGCATATTTAATATTCAGGTAAATGAGTCAAATAGCAACCGTAAAAGTAATATATATATATGGCCTCCTTCAGTCGCGAAGCGGCTATGGATAACCTCATGGAAATGAGATGAATGCCTGGGCATTAGCTGTGGTCGGAACGATGTCGCCCACACAGTTTCCCCCCTCTCTACGCAGCGGATGCATCCAACAGAACCGCAGTGCCGATACAGTTTGGGGGTCAGCGGCGTCACAGGTCACTGCCAGGGTCTAGCACTGGGAGCTGCAAACTGCCTTAGGGTCGCCAGCTCATGATTTTTCCTCAGGGTTAACCCCCGAAGCTTTTCCCATGATTGTGTATAGCTTCAAACAAAGGTTTGAATTCAGAGTTTTCCTTCTCCTAGGTGGGTAGCTAGCAATGGCTAACGAGTCCCTCCTGCCCGAAGTTTACTGGTTAAGTTACCTTCTCCTGTTAAATAAAGAGATAAACTCATAGACGGACCCTGTGGGCTAGTTTTACTTTAACATTGTGTTCACTTATAAACAACCATTTTTAACATTTAAGGATTATGTTGGAGAATGATGTGAATATTTGTAATCTTATTGTAGTCGTGAATAATTAAGATCCATTGAAGCTAGTTTATATCACGAACTGTCATTTAATGAAGAAAAAAAGTTTTTTTGGAGACTGAAATAGTGCAAAGGAAGCAAAATTAATCTGTGAATGTGTCGTGGTGCGATAAAGCAGAAGATCAGATGCAATGTGTGAAGTCTGAAGAAGGTTACATTTTTCTTCAAGAAAAGTTATTTTCTTTTAACTACTTTATCCAACGTTTTTTTTTGGCCTTCCTATTGCATAAAAAAGGGGAAAACAGTAGAACACTTGATATTGTTTTCAAGGTATTGTAGTGAACACGGCTTGCTATAGTGTACTCACCTACCATATGCACTCTTTCACCTGATACGTGCCTTCAACATGACCGTTTGGAAAAAAATACTTTGTCTTTATTCTCTGAGAATATTTTTTGTTTGGTCATGCAATCTTCACACCCAATGAAAGCTATTTACAATCTCAGACCGGATCGGAACGTCACAAAATCATTTCGCAGGCATATAAACAATCTTTATATCTGTCTGTCGTTCTCTTTTTTTTATGTCTGACTTTAACTTTCTGTCAGGCGAAACAGAAAGAAAAGAAAAAAAATATTTTCCACCTGTTGGCTTTGGGCACTGAATGTGTGTGATAGCAAGGGAGAGAGTGAGAGAGAAGAAGAGAGAGAGAGATAGAGAGATCGAGTGAGTGATAGAGAAGGTGTGTATTATAGAGTGTGTGTGTGTGTGTGTGTCTCAACGTATAGGTAAAAGTCTTCTCCTGGGTAATTTCATGCAAAATTAAGTTACAAATTTAGCTGATATTGATGAGGTTTTTGGGGAGGAGGTGCGGCTTTTATTTTTTTTTTGGTGGGGGTCGGGGAGGAAGGTCTATAGTTTACCCCCCCCCCCCTTTTCTCTATAACTTCTTGCAATTACTGCTTTATTGCGTGTTTAATTAGTTTGATTATGATTATTTGTCATACCGGCACACTGTAGGCCAAGTCGTGCCTTGCGTGCTTGAGCAAGGCATTGTTTGGTTAATGTCTATGCACTCAATGTTATCATGTCAAGTA
>NC_074713.1:46127711-46311399 GCF_947242115.1 Biomphalaria glabrata | reverse complement strand
AAAAGAGTAAGTGTATCAACTTGGACATGTTGCAGGCTATTAGATTAATTGAACAGAGAAAGTGTATCAACATGGCCATGTTGTAGGCTATTAGATTAATTGAACAGAGAAGGTGTATCAACATGGCCATGTTGTAGGCTATTAGATTAATTGAACAGAGAAAGTGTATCAACTTGGACATGTTGTAGGCTATTAGATTAATTGAACAGAGAAAGTGTATCAACTTGGCCTTGTTGCAGGCTATTAGATTAATTGAACAGAGAAAGTGTATCAACTTGGACATGTTGCAGGCTATTAGATTAATTGAACAGAGAAAGTGTATCAACTTGGACATGTTGCAGGCTATTAGATTAATTGAACAGAGAAAGTGTATCAACATGGCCATGTTGTAGGCTATTAGATTAATTGAACAGAGAAGGTGTATCAACATGGCCATGTTGTAGGCTATTAGATTAATTGAACAGAGAAAGTGTATCAACTTGGACATGTTGCAGGCTATTAGATTAATTGAACAGAGAAAGTGTATCAACTTGGCCTTGTTGCAGGCTATTAGATTAATTGAACAGAGAAAGTGTATCAACTTGGACATGTTGCAGGCTATTAGATTAATTGAACAGAGAAAGTGTATCAACTTGGCCATGTTGCAGGCTATTAGATTAATTGAACAGAGTAAGTGTATCAACTTGGACATGTTGCAGGCTATTAGATTAATTGAACAGAGAAAGTGTATCAACTTGGACATGTTGCAGGCTATTAGATTAATTGAACAGAGTAAGTGTATCAACTTGGACATGTTGCAGGCTATTAGATTAATTGAACAGAGAAAGTGTATCAACTTGGACATGTTGCAGGCTATTAGATTTTAAGAGAATAAGAGTTTTCCAAGTTGGCAATGAGAATCAAAGAATAGAAAGCCATGAGAAATAATTAAGAAATGGGTTCAAGGCCACATAAAACTTTCATAGATGAACTTGAAAATTAGCGCATTGTTGATCAAATTGATTCAGAGAAAACAGAACTTAAGATGTGGATGTAATAGAACCTAACTGTTTGTTGTAGACTATCAGTTTCTTAGAAACAGACGCGGTCGCCTCATTTTGTTGGTCGCTATAAATATTTATTTATTCCCCTGAACGAAAATCGAAAGGTTGTTTAGTGAAGCGTCTGGACTTGATGCTTTCTTCTGAGCTGTTCATCCCTAGCCCTCAACTCGTGGACAGCCTCGTTTGAGTTTGTCCATTTGAAATGTTGGTCAAAACCACGACTTTGTGGAGGGCGCGCGTGTGGGAGAGAGGGAGAGACAGATATAGTGTTATGGAAGCAAGTATATGGCTCCTTTTGTCTCGAAAGGCAATGGATGCGCCCAAATGAGTCACTGGTTTTGGCTTAATCTTGAGACGAGGCAGAATCTGGTGTGGCTAATCAAGCCAATTCTAGAACGGCAGACTTTGCCACAATTCGTACATGTGTATGCCTCTGATTTAGGGCTAGCAGACAGGGCAGCTTTCTTTTTTTTCCCTCTTGATTAAAGCCGATTCAATTCTTTTGTTCTCAGCAAGGGTTGTCCCAGCACGCACAGTCTGTCTCCATGCACTCCGGTCTTTGGCTATGTTTTCTCACATATGGAAGCAAGTAGATAGAGAATATATATATATATACATACAGAGAGAGAGAGAGAGAGAGAGAGAAGAGAGAGAGAGAAAAGAGAGAGAGAGAGAGAGAACGAGTGATGGATCTGAGAGACAGAGAATAGATGCAAAGACAGCAGTTATGGAGGCAGAGGCCAAGGGCCTCAGGATATACATATATACAGGGAGAGAGAGAGAGAGAGAGAGAGAGAGAGAGAGAGGGAGATGCAAAGACATGTATGGAGGCAGAAAAGCTAAAAGACAAAGAGAGAAAAAAAAGGGGGGGGGTGTTTGAAGAGGAAGACAAATAGTGTAAAGAGAGAGAGAGAGAGAGGGGGGAGGGGAAATAAAAAAGAGATTATTAGGAAGGAGAGGGGTTCTTGTCATCAATTAGATTGCTGAGTGTGTCCAATCTATCTCTGATTTAAAGCCCTGTACCTAACAACGTAACTCTAGTCACACACCTATCTCACGGCGCGTGCAGTGTCAGTTCTGTCACGTGTGAGATACGCGATGTGTTCACATAAATAAATGGGCGAGTCTTGAAATTGTAAGAATCGATTCCATTTCAATTATTTTTATATTTGGTAAAGGGGGGGGGGGGCGAATTCTTCAAAATGTGAACAAAAATGAATGTTGAAAGTCTATGCACACATCAAAGATTGACATTTAATCTCTATTCCCGGTGAAGAAATTTGTGTAATTGTGCATTACACTATTGGGGGCAAGGGTGGCTAAGTGGTTAAGCGCTTGACCCTGGGGGTCCTGGTTTCGAATCTCCATGAGTACTGAGATTTTGAATTTTTTGAATATTTAGGGCTCTCCCGAGTCCACCCAACTCTGATGGGTACCTGACTTTAGTTGGGGAAAATAAAGGCGACTGCTCGTTGTGCTGGCCACATGACACCCTGCTTGTTAACCGTTCTCCAAAGAAATAAATGACCTTAACATCATCCGCCTTATAGATCTCAGGGTTTGATATGGAAACTTTACTTTGTTTTATTACACTGTTATTATTATTATTAAAACATTGACAATTGACAATTTCGTTAAATATGGTGTATGACTTTGGATTGAAATCTATGGCTGATAACTATAATATTTCTTATTTGGATTTGGTATAAACAAAAAGGCCTGTATGAAATGCTGATAAACTATGTATTTTAATATTATATGATAATTCATGTGCTTTTTAAAAATTTTGTTACCTTTTTTTTTAAGTTCCCTTATATCATCCTAACATTTCCCCACCTCACTTTCTATTCTTTTTATGTGACTGTACTTTTATTGCTTAAATCTCATAATGTGGCCTTTTCGAATCGAAAACCTAAACAAATAGAATATTACATTCTGTTACATGTTATAGTGGTGGAGGAATTGAAAAGAGGAACAATTAAATACAATTCTCATTCATCGTTTTAAGACTTTTAATACTTTCAATACGATTTTTTTTCTTATCCAAAATTTAAATTTGAATTAAAATGAATGTACGTGAAGATAATCCGCCGGGGGAGAATCAATGTCCTGTAGCTTCTGAGCAGCGATGGAAGCCCCAAGCCCCGAACGAGGTCGAAGGATGTAAACAAAACGTAATGTAAGGTCTGTAGAGCAGGAAGTGACCACTGGACGGAACCAAGTGTGTGTGTGTGTGGGGGGGGGGTATGGAGTAAGTGTGTTTCTATGGTGATTGTGGGAAGAGGTTAGCGATTGGTTGTGAATGATGTAACATAGGTGGCATTGTCGTCACTTGGTCTAAGGTAGGGCAGATGCCCCCCCCCCTCCCCGTTCAGAGGCGGACTAATTTTAGTACAGAGAGCACACAATATGTTACAAGGATATATTGTTTGTTTCAGAAATCTGTATGTCAGAATCGATGTCAACCAATCGATTCTTCTATTTCCCTATTCTAATCCTAGCATTTAAGTTTGGAATCGGATACGTTCTAAGTAGTAGCCGTAATGGAATTCATTCTGGGCAGATATTGGAAAGATGGAGTGCGACAAAGCGATATAAAAAATGTACGGTGCTCCGCACGGGTCTCAACTGACAGATCTTATCGCTAATGTCCCTACGTGTTAATAGCTATCTTATGGTATGGTGTTCCGTTTCTCTAAATATACTTATTTTAGCGAGTCTATCTTCCTTGTCTCCCCTGCCCACGTCCTTACCTCCCCCTGCCAGACAACTCCATTGCCTGTGTATGATGACAAGTGAGTACAAGATGCGGGCTGGGGGTGGGGGGGGGGGGGGGGGGGGGGAGGGGCCGCAGCTTATCGGGCATACACAGAACAGGAGCAGTTATCAGGTTTATTGTCAAGATCGTCATTCTCCAGGGCTTAAAGAAATGTCGGATAATGTTTTGACCACCCTTGAAACGAGGCTCAGATTACCTTCTGCTCACAAAAGGTTAAGGTCAATGTTTGAACATCCATTACCTCAAGGAAGTTGTTTATTTTCATTGTTGGGTGCCCAGAAACATTCGTTGATGACATTTCTTTCTCTTCTTCGTTCTCATTATTATGTCGGGGGATGTCACATGACTAGTCTACTATCTGAGAGGAACTGCTCAGTCATTTGTGAAATAGGAAAACATAATCACTTAGTCACAAACAGTTTGTTAACATGGAGAAGTTAAAAATCATCTTTTAAAAAAAGTGCATCAAAGGGGAAATAACTTTAAGCTTTTTTTTATAACTTCTTTCCCTTACTTGACATTAAAGAAAATAATTACCAATTATTAATTTTAAAAAATTGATCCATGTTTTGTTAGGTCTATAAATAAGTGTTTAAACTTTTGAGAATGGGAGTTGGAGAAATAACGTGTACAATTTTGTAAGAAGACCAAACCCTACATATTTAACCTTATATGCGAATATTGAAAGATTCATTTCCCTTGTTGCTACCAAGCAGAATAGATATTTAGCAGTAATTGAATTAATTGACTGAATTTTTTTTTATTCATGTCCTGTCTATGTCAATGTCAATAAGTAATTGTGCAAAGTTTCAACTTGATCCGACAAATTGGGAAAAGGGGGGGGGGGGGGCGGAAATCACGAGAACAAACTTTTTACCAGAGTTGATATAATAAAAAGAAAAAAGAAAATTTTAGAACTGTGGAGTATTAATCCATGTACAAACCCACTTGTTCAATCTATGAAGTCAAAAAAAAATAATTATGGAGCAGCAGGGTATCGATCCCTGTACCTCTCACATGCTAAGCGAGCGCGCTACCACTTGAGCTACAGCCCCAGGTACCACTAATGTAAGCTGCTTAGAAGCATAGACAGCAAGACAACTATAACAGCTTGTGACTTAGAGCGGCACCTTCGACATAGGGGTCACGGAGGTCACGCTTAGAGCAGCTTCCCGATTACAATCAACAGACGATACACTCCAGGTAGATCTTAAGTCTATTTGTGTTCTCATATGATATCAGACAACGCCGCCTGCGCTGGCTTTGACATGGAGGACTATCGCATCCCGAAATTCATCCTCTACGGACAACTCGTGACTGGCTCAAGAAAAACTGGTCGCCCCCACCTCCGTTACATGGATGTAATAAAACGGGACCTCAAATCAGTGAACATCAATACTGACCACTGGGAAGACATAGCTCTAGACCGTACTAGATGGAGAGACACAGTGACCAAGAAGGCTACGGACAGTGAAAAAGAAGGAGTGAAAAGAAGAAGAAATGCCGGACCATGAATATTCATGAGACATTAGACTCATTTTTGAGTTGTACTGGTACAAGGATGTACATCGATGATGTACAAGAATGATGTTCAAGGACGAAATCTTCATGCCTTGAAAATATTCATTTCTCGGCATGCTTTCTGACAGGAAGAAGAAATTCCTTATCGTGTATACAAATGAGTTCAGTCCTACAAAATGCATTTCAGAAAGAGAAATGTATAATTGAAAAAGTTCCTTGTACCGTATTGTCCATATATCAAGTAATGATTTTTCTCCTCTAATGCGGGGGTTTGTAACTTTTTTTTTCTTGCGTTCAGTGTTTGGACTGCTTTTGATTTCATTGCCTACTTTTTCGGCTTATTTATGGGATCTTTTGAGTTGTTAGGTTTTTTTGTTGGGTTTTTTTTTTGGCGTCTGTTGTGTTTTTTTTTTGTATTCTGATGTGGGCTTTATAGTTTATTTGGTAGGTTTTGGCTTTTCAAATGGATTATTTTCGGCTATACTGTTTTTATTGTGACTTACGTTTTGACCTTCTAAAGTTTGTTTTGATGGGTTTCTTTGGACTGTATACGAAACTAAGCAAGTAAGGCAGCAGGATAAATTCTTATAAACTATTTGCGAGGCTAACACTAAACCTGTTAAAACTATCAACTGCATTTCTTCATGTGATCGCCTTTCACATTGTTTCAGTCTGTAAATTATTGTTGTAAAGAATGTTCTGGAACATTGCTCATTAGTATTCATGTAACGTTTTCTATTAGACGGTGAGCCAGGTGAATGTCAAATGGCAAGACAAAATACCAGATACTGAAGTCCTTCGAAGAGCGGGTCTGCAAAGCATCCACACAATCCTGATGCAGTCCCAGCTGCGATGGGCAGGTCACGTCTACAGAATGGAAGACCACCGCATCCCTTAAACGACTGTTGTATGGCCAACTAAGCGAAGGAAAGCGCTAGCAAGGTGGGCAAATAAAGTGCTTCAGGGACACCCTCAAAGCTTCTCTGAAGGCGTTCAGCATAGACCCAGGCACCTGGGAGACAGAGGCACATGACAGAGCATCATGGCGTCGAGCTGTGAAAACTGGCGCACAGTTTGCTGAGGAAAAGAGAACAACGGTGGCAGAAGAAAAACGCCAGAGAAGAAAAGCAAGGGCAATGACACTAGCTCCAGCTGAAATAACCTGCCCAGTGTGCAGCCGAACATTCCGGGCTCGTATAGGTCTAACCAGCCCATGGGCGTAGCCAGGATTTTTTTTCGGGGGGGGTTTGGGGGGGGGAATTTTTTTCTCCCCCCCCCCCCCCGCGAAAAAAAATTATATGTATTTATGTATGTGTGTGTACATAATCTTTATTACATTCTGACCCTTCATTCTTTCGGTAGACGTTTATTGTCCCCTAGAATAGGTTCTTCCATGAGTTACTGAAAAAATTGTAGATTCCCCTACTATACTAGCAAAGGGGTCTAGGGGAGCGCTCGAAACCCCGCCGCCAAGCACTATTTCTGATATTGAAAACCAACAAAATGCATATTCTGAGGTATCTACAGTGCATTTTCCTGCTATTAAAAAGTTCTATTTCAAAAACCTAATGTGCTATTCTTACTGACTTAGACCCTCCCTCGTCGTTCGGCGCATGTGCCATCAAGCTGTTTCCATAAAATTGTGGACTCCCCGCCATTACTACCAAGGGGGTCTGGGGAAGCGCCAGGAGCTCCCCAAGGCGGGGCAAAGCCCCGCCGCCAAGCACTATTTCTGGTATTGAAAGCCAACAAAATGCATATTCTGAGGTATCTACAGTCCATTTTCCTGCTATTAAAAAGTTTAAGGCCTATTTCAAAAACCTAATGTGCTATTTTACTGACTTAGACCCTCCCACGCCGTTCGGAGCATTTGTCGTCAAGCAGTTTCCATAAAAATCTGTCACTGGTAATGTCTGAAGCGTCTTTCCACATGCTCTGAGGACCTCTATGAATGTGTGGCGCCAAGTTGTACTAGGATATCATTGCAACTCTTCTTATGCGTAATTCATTTTGTCGGAGAACGTGTCCCGCAAACCTCATGCGTCGTTCTCTCACATTCTTACTAAGGGGTCGACTCCCAGTTCGGCATAGGATTTCCTTGATTTAGATCCGATCTCTATAACTGACTCCTAAAATCTGTCTTAGCCTTCTTTGTTGAGCTACATTTAGTGTTTTTCGATTTCGGTAGATGACTATTCACTGCAGTTTATTAATGGAGCCTTGCCACTGGTAAAAATGTGTAACCTCTCTTGAATACGCTCTTGGAATTAAGTGACTGTAGTTTGCTTTAGATTGTATATCGAAAAGAGAAGTTTTACAGTCAAAATCTTCTGTTGGGGGTTTTCCACCTCAAAATGCTCTGTAGGGGGATCTTAGACTCAAAACCATCTGGAGGGGTTTTAAACTTAAAAAAAAAAGCCATCTGTAGAAGAAACTCAAAACCCCCGATTGGCTTGGCTACGCTCAAATAATGTGGAATTTGCTTTTTTTTTATATTGAAGATGTATTTTTAGCACCAAACCCCTCTGAATTGGGGTTTAAACTCAAATCCCCTTTGACTACGCTCATAGATTTTAGAGTGAGTAATTTTCTTTTATTTATATTGAAGAGGTACTTTTTAGCTTCAAACTCCACTGGAGGGGAGTTTAAACGCAAAACCCCATAGACTACACTCATAAAATTTTTAGTGTATAATTTGCTTTTTTTTTTTTTTTATTATTAAAGAGGTATTTTTTACCTTCAAACCCCGCTGAAGTGGGGTTTAAACTCAAAACTGAGTCAAAACCCATTTAGCTACGCTCATAACATTTTGAGTGCGTTATTAGCTTCTTTTTATATTGAAGAGGGGGTTTATCGTAAATTTTAGACGGGGTTTTAAAATCAAAATCTTCCTTAACTGTGCTCTTGGAATTAGGGGATTTTCGTTTGCATTTTTTTTTTGTTTTGTTTTGTTTTATAGAAGAGGGGGAGTTAACTGCAAAAACCCCAGGTAGGGGGTTTTAAACTCAAAACCCCTAGTAGGGGTTTTTAAACTCGAACCGCTCTGGTAGGGGTCTTAAACTCGAACCCCCCTGGTAGGGGTTTTTAAACTCGAACCCCCCTGGTAGGGGGTTTTAAACTCAAAACCCCTTTGGTTGTGCTGGGCAAGTGATGGTTTAGTATTAAAATCTCACCTAAAATAAACAAAATCAAAACAAAAAATTAGTCACTAAATTCCGACTCCCCCCCGGGGGGGGGGGGGAATTTCATTTCGGGGGGGGGGGTTTGAACCCCAAGAACCCCCCCCCCTGGCTACGCCCATGAACCAGCCACATGAAAAGGCATAAACCCCAGTGCAAAGCCTCAGCACCCTGGATGACAAAAGTGATCATCATCGAACCACGATGGACGAACTATATATACATATTAGACGGTCAAGAGATCTTATGTGGTGCCCCAACAGACTAAGGGATAGTGGAAGGGGAATCCCACGCATGTCTGAGTTAACTTTTTCAACGCTCTATGACACCGAACATTCTAATTGCTATTGAAGACAGGTAAGAAGAGATGCCTATAATATGGCTGAACTATTTGGGATGGTTTGTAGGTTGTACAGTAATGTCAGGGACAATTTGAACACTTTGTCTGCCTCTGTTTTCATCCCACAAAAGCTAAATTTAACAAGAAAATATTTAAAAAAATAATCTAAAAAAAAGTTTATATTGAACATAGTTGTATTAATTTGTTTGTATCAGTCATGTAATTAAATTTGTAACAGTTAATTAGTTAAATAGTTGTAATAGTTAATGAGCTAATTGGTTAACTCATGCAGTGATTCTTGTGTTGTCAGGTAAAAGAAATAATTGCGCAACATTTCAGCTTGATCCGAGATTGGGTGTCGAAGAAATAACGTGTACAAACTTTTTACCAGACAGACAGAAAGATACACAGACAGACGGACAGACAGACAGAGTGAGATGATATAATATTTGTAAAAAGTTGGAGTATTTCGGAGGGAAATGTCATAGTTTAAAGACTAAAGCATTTAAAATACGGTTCTACATCACGCACCAAAACCAGGGTCAGACTGATGACCTAAAGTTGATACCGAACTCATATGATGAATCTTATTATATCAATAATACAATTACTCTTGATAGTTAGATTGCCATTACATAGCAGGATGGTAACGTTAATTGTTTTTTAGTCATCAGACTTGCTTATTAGGATTTTCTTTCTTAACTCTTTCTCTCCTAACTGACGATACCAACGTTGATTTCACCAGAATGTGGTAATAATTACGGAGAGAGAGAGTTAATAAAGACAGAACAAAGTTACATGTTTACACAGTGATTAAGGTTGACGTTGTTTAGAACTACTTCATACAAGTTTGAAATAACAAAATAAAATTTTGTGTATTAATGTATTACTCAAAATACGTTGTAGATTAGGTTTCTTACAATTACCATTTTATACTTCTTTTAATTCATAGCACTATAATCATCTTCTATTTTTTTGAAGTAACGTTTGTATTACATAAGATAAGAACAGTAGAAAAAAATTCTTGCAATCTAAAATATTTGTTTTAAAAGCCTATTTCGAAGTACGTTAAAAGAAAGCGCCCGTGTGTAGCACAAATAATGCATACAAATTATTTGACATGGCGATTCTCCTTCGTTACAAGAGCCGTAGCAGCTACGACACGAAAGGGTTCAATGAACTGGGGTCCCATGGCTGCTAGGGGTACACTACGGCTTCTGATGTTGACGGTCGTTGACTTGTACCACCAAAGTGCTGGTAGACAACTAAACCGCTGTAAGTGTATTTTATTTTAACTTGAAAAACTTTAAAAAAAACTTGAATAACTTTTTTTGTGAACGAAACTAACTATAACTACCCTCAAACACACACACACACACAAACACTCACACTTTTAATCTGCCTTTATTTTCACTGTGATAATTGTTTAGGAATTCTAAATTTTTGTTTTAGAATATAGGACTACTTGTAGATCTAGATCTGGTCGTTTTAAAATTGTTCTGCACATTATCATTAACTAATGTCTTTAAATTTCAAATTGTATTAACTATGTTCACAGACAGACAGACAGACAGAAAACACTAAAAAAAAAATAAAAGACTATGGAGCAGAGAAAAATGTTTGTCAAATGTCTCGGATGTTCCTTCAGAGTTGATGTTGATTACATCCAAGCCCAAACCTCCCGCAGGACGACAGGGGATGGCGGTCGATAGGTTCGAACACTGACCACCGAGACCATCGATCGTCAGTCCAGAGTGCTTAATACACGACCAGGCAATCTCTAAAAAGAAATACATAATACAAACGGCTTATAGAGTCGTATTGATTACAATGGAAAGCGAACACAAAAGCAAAGTCCAGTGTTTCCAAAACTGTTTTCCGAGGAACACTAGGGTTCCGCCAGGCCTTAATAGATTTTCAACGAACTACTGGAATAATTAACTAGTATGCCTACACGTGAATAAACCTCTCTAAAAAAAAAAGAAAAGTGTTCCACTAAATACTCAGAATGTGCGAGTTTGAGAATCACTGGCATAGACAATAAGCTTGGATCCTTATAATACTTTTAAAAATACTTTTCTTCTTCTTCTTCTTCTAGCCAGCGTTATTGCTGCTGAGCTGTCAGCTCTTTTGCAGACTGTGCCAAGGAAAAAAAAAAGTGTGCTGTTTTCTTCAGTTGTTCAGCACTGCCGTACAGGGTGTTGGTTATGTTGTGATATCGTGAAGGGGCCTGGTGCCAGGATGTGACGATTCTACAGGGCATACCCAGGGCACAGTCCACTTTAAGCTTTCTACTGCAGAAAAGTTCCATTTGGAGAGCTCTATGGATGGCGGAGAATGGACCATTGGCCAACCCCACCTTGTCCCATGGATATTCCGGTTACAGTCTTCAGACCTAGATGTTTTCCTTTTATGTCAGTATTGGAGAAAATTGCCAAGACCGAAAACTCCCTTAAAATGCGGGGACTATATATTTTTAAAAAGCCTGAGGAAACACCCAGCCTACACTAAAAATACTTTTAAAAACTTGGGCAATTGAAAGAGAAAATCTGAAGAAAGCTTTATTTACTTGGGACATTCTGAAAGGTTGGTGGGAGGGTGCTAGCTACGCCTCTGGTGGAGGTAGGATAGCTAACTTGAGCGCTATTCATTTAAATAACTGACCTTCACTTTTTATATTGTCACCCTCGATCTTCTCATAAATCAACCGGAAGCTCTTGTCTCCTCTTGCTCGTATGTGCGTGACGTCTCTTCCGGCCACTCGAGTTACTCTGAGCGGGCAAATGGGGAAGATTACGAGAGAGGCCATATTAAAAAGTCATTCAAAGGGATTAAAGGCAGACCCGAAGTTAAGCCTGATTTATGGATTCCCCTGTTCAATGGTTATTAATCATACACACGGCGGATGAGTGAGTCTGCATGCGTATGTGTCAGCATGCAGTGGTTTGAACCACTTTCCCAGACTTAACCTATCACAAGCGAGGGTTCTCACGATTGGTCAGATTGTGCTTTTCAGTAGCGTCAAATCCTAGTATCTATACCTCATACATTTGAGAATCTGATGATGACAGAATGAGGCATTCGTGACATTGTTGTGACGGCACGCAGAGGTCAGAGTTCAAGCAGATGGTGTCCATGACGTAATTGCCGGTGGCGTGACAAGAGCCTTTCGTGGGAAAGTTGTTCTGACAGCCCCGCCCACATTTCCACATCTTGTCAATCTCGTACTTCAGAGAACATCCCACGACGAACGTTTACTTGTCATAATCTCAAGTTCTTACATTTGAATGTTCGGTCTGTAAACCTCTTCAAATGACGATTCATGGCTTCATACTTAGATCAGGAAGTCCTAATAACACATGGAAAACAACTATGAGTTTATGAGTTTCTGTAGGCAGTGTCGTCACTAGGGGGTGTGGTCCGAACCGGGTGACACCGACCCTAGTGACGCCACTGTCTGTATGTCCTACACGTTCATAAAAAAATAAAAATAAAATTAAAAACAAAAAAATAAATCATCTTAGCACTTAAAAATAATTGAAAAGATTTTATACATTTAAAAAAATGCGATCTCTAGGGCAGATGACTAGATTACTAGGTATTAGTAGCTAGCACAACAACAAACCGCCTTTACTTACACCACTACTGTCAGGTACCGGGCTGGGTGGACTAAAGCCTTCATAAAAATCCCAAAATCCGAATTCCCAGATTTCACTGAGATTCGAACCAAAGGCGCTTCGTCATTATGCCACCACGCCACCTAATTGTGATACTGTGAATGGTTTGTACAGCGTGTTAATGAATATATATATATGTATACATAATGTTTCCTTCGCATATATAAATAAATAGATACATATATATATATATATATATATATATATATATATATATATATATATATATATGATAAATTGATGGTGTATGTTAAATACATATAATAATATAAACAGTCTTTTCAGTCTTTTATTTGTATTGAAATATACCGAGAAAAAACATTGAATGGTATGGAATCGAGCCCACGACATTCGAGTTTTAAGTACGACGCTCTAACCAACATAAGCTAACAGGTTAAGCAGATCGAGTTTATGTGCGAAGTTTCAGCTCGAGGGCGTAAATAGTTTAAAAAAAACAATGATTTTTAATTTCTTCCCATTTGGGCTTTTGGTTACGATTGAGTAAAAAAGCTATATCTTATTGTCGATATAACTTTTTTTTTTACTAGTTTCTGTATATGTCATTTTAAACTGTTAGACTCTTAAGTCTCTGTATGTTCTATATATTCACATTACTGCTTCTATCCTAAGCATTTTTGTACAAAGCTTATAGTAACTTACTCTGTCTTTCTGGTAAAAAGTTTGTACACGTTATTTCCAGTGGCGTAGCAGGGTACCCGTGGGCCCTGGTTCTAGAATGCAAAGTTGGGCCCCCTCTTATAGTGTGTCTGAACCCAAAACTGGGCTCCACTGTATCTAATGAGAACAATCAATGAAAGCAAGCTTCTACACCAGACAGTACACAAGGTACACCCTGTTTCTCACAGGGTAAGGGAGAACAACGTCCTCAAGATTTGGATCTGTCCTGTCTGGTCCTGTCTTGTCCTGTCTTGTCTTGTCCTGTCTGGTCCTGTCTTGGATTGTGTGTTGTCTTACACTGCTTCACTTTAACTAATGTGAGTCCGATCACATCCAAGTGATTCAGCAATTCACTATAACATACTTGATAAAACTTATTATCACTTCAACTGATGTTTATTTACAGATGGGGATGATCGTCTTATCTCTCTATCCGTCGTCTCAATGAGCAGTCTATTCACTGTCCATCTTTCTACAAGCCCTAGCCATAGTCTTCTCCTATCATGTAACCCGTATACAGTCTACGTCACTACTTTTACCGTCGCTAATAACAATGCACAATATATATACACTAGACATATGTTACCCGCGACCCGTGGGTCTTTATTTGCGCATTACTGTCGATATACTCACAATTAAAAGAAATAATAATGTAATAAGTAAAGCGAATGTGTCAATGTAAAAATAGTGTGAATGAAGCTATCAAATCAAAATAGCTAATAGGCTTAAACCCATTTTTTTTTCAAATTAAAACATTTGCATGTAGGCCTACATATATTTGATTAAAATTTGAGATGAATAGACTAAATTTTGTATGTTCATGTGTATAAAGTATAAAGTAGATCTTGAGGTAGACATAGATCTAAATCTACACTAATCTAGAGTTAAAAATTGGCTTTTATAGAGTTCATTCTGTGCTGTGCATGCGTGAACATTTTTCATGAATGAATATAGGCCAATCTCAACACGGCTACGCAGCTTTAGCGAACAGCGAACGAATGTATTAAAAATGCTTTAGAAAAACAAATTTGAATGTTAATTTGATTAAAATATGAAATGAATGGACAATAATTAGTACGTTTATGTGTTAAAGCACAAAACTATCTTTGCGAAAAGAAGTTTATCATCTTAGAGTTCAATAAGAGTTTTATACCTAGGCCTAGGAATAGACTCAGTAGAGAGATGTGTTAATGTGTAACCATTTGGTAATGTCTAATGAAAGAATGTTCGCCAGGAAATCTGTAGTCACAGATATCAGGAACTAATTTATGTAAAAAATGCTTTTGAATAATCTAGTGGATTGGATTTAGATGTATGTTAAACGTAGCTAATGATCCTTTCACGTTATTTCTCATTCGCTACGAAAATAAAATTAGTTTTGCGAAAATCGGTTTACCCGAAGTCGATACATTCTTATCTATTAAAAACGAAAAGAGCGATAGCTTTGTTAAATGAATGGGATTATAAAGTGAACAATTAAACGAAATAATTTTTAGTACGCGATTCATGAATGGATATAGATCTAGGCCTATCTCAACTGGCTTCGCAGCTTTTATAAACAAATGTAGCTTTAGAAAACCAAATTTGAATGTTTATTTGATCAAAATATGAAATGAATGGACTTTAATTAATATGTTAATGTGTTAAAGTATAAAACTATCTGTGCGAAGAGAAGTTTTATCATCTTAGAGTTGAATTAGAGTTTTAGATCTAGGGATGGGATTATAAAGTAAACAATTAAACGAATTAATATTTAGTACTTAGTACGCGATTCATTA
Source organism: Biomphalaria glabrata (assembly GCF_947242115.1). Classification (NCBI taxonomy): domain Eukaryota; kingdom Metazoa; phylum Mollusca; class Gastropoda; family Planorbidae; genus Biomphalaria; species Biomphalaria glabrata. The sequence continues at coordinate 46,296,404 of NC_074713.1, read as the reverse complement.
CGGTATTGTCTAATGAGAGAATGTTCGTCAGGAAATCTGTAGTCACAGATATAAGGAACTAATTTATGTAAAAAATGCTTTTGAAACACAAAATTGAAGGTTAATTTTATTATATAATGAAATCAATGGATCTTCTTTTGTATTTTCATGTGTCAAAGTAAAAAACTATCTACGCAAAGTGTATTTCTTAAAATTAGATCTAGGTCTAAATCCTTTCTATCTTTTCTCATGTCAACATTGTAGACATGGCCTAGATCCATAAAATACTATAGCTGTAATAGAGTCGGACAACTTTATTTTTTTTGAGGGTCTTAAGTTTGTTTTAGGGCTACAATACATACACTACGGTCTAAGTTGGTACCCAAGGAACATTCCTGCCTAGTTTTATCAAGATTGGTCAAGCGGTTTTGATGTCTATAAGTAACATACATCCATACATACATACATACATACATACATACATACACCTCACATTCTACTTTATAATATAGATACAAGACTTACATAATCTCTAAACTAAGCCAAGTCTCTGCAGATTATTTGAAGGACCAATGTCATTGGTCAACCATGTAACATGTCGGGACTCAAAGTCACATGCTGAATCTTCAGATATTCTGAATGTGCATTGGTCGCCACCTGAAGTCTTCCCACAACGCTGTTTTACATCAGCATCTTCTAGTTGGGAGACTGGGATTTTTAAAGCACCTTTGTCAAGAAATAAATGTTCAACCTACTGAGTAGAAAGTCGATTGTGGTCACAAGCTCGGTGTCCATACACAAATGTTTGTAACTTCGAATAATAATTGCAAGACGTATTATCCAAATGTGGGTGATTCACATATATTCACGTACGATTTAAAGATTAAGGGTGATGTCATTCTAAGGAAATGTGTGTACTGTAGCATTTACAACCCAGAAGAAATAACAAATATGTTACATTTATTATTTACTCATACAAATTATTCAAGCTTTTTAACATGTCACTAATCTTTGTTATATTAAAGAAATGAATAACACTTGACGAAAACAAAAGCAAATATTATACATAATATAGAACACTTTTACAATGAGTAGGCTTACAAGCTGTTATTGTTATTATTATTATTATTAAATAAAAAATCTAACACGTTCGATTTAAATGAAACGCTGTACTGACAATTTAAGAGTTATCTTCCCTTAATAGATTACATACTACATCAATAAGATTTACATGGATTTGTTATTTTGCTTGGACACCAGAAATGGAATTTAAGAAAAATGAATATGATTTAATTTAAAATAATGTAATATTGTGATGCATTTAAGACTTAGACTAAGACTAAGACTGCTTTATTGATCCTTACGGAAATTTTTTGTGATTACAAGGACTCTTTTTTTCATATAAAGACAACACAACAGAAAAATACACATAAATACAACAGACAACATAAAGAGTTCATTCAGCGACTACACACAGACGCTTATAGTCAACACATTTCCTTACATATCTCCGTTTTGGCCCCTAGTGGTCCTGGGCCCGGGCGCAATGAACCCCTTCGAGCCATGATTGCTAAGCCACTGGTTATTTCTCCTGCAGCCAGTCTTATATCAAGTTGACGTAATTATCTAGGTTTTTTCGAAGTAACGTCTGTATTATATAAGATAAGAAGAAATCTTGCAGATGTTTTTCTTGTAATTGACAAACACCAACTACTTTTAAAGATTTAAACAATTAATTAATTAGTGGTAGTTAATTATTTTGTTTGGTATCGAACAAGGAAAGAGATTGTACCTAACTGATAAGGTGGTATAAGCTGAATTAGTCCGAGAAGTACATAGAAGTCTAATTCAATGTAGCACTGTTTGTGAGTGTGTAATGTATTTCGTGTCTCTGTTCGTATTGGCATCTATTTTGTTACTGTTACAGTAGTTACGCTGAGGTGGTCACTTGTAGTCAAACCGAATTTCAATTTGATAGGAACAATAACAATCATCTTATCTTATCTTTATACATTAGAAAAGTTTGACACTAACAGCAGCTATCTATAAAACCTTCTATTTTCATAAGCGCTTCCCCGGCACAGTGGCTACCGTGTTAGCTTGAGGATGCTAAGGAGGCTTAAAACCTCGAATTCAGGTCGTTCACATTTTTTTTATAAATGTATTTAAAAAGCGATCCCCCAGATCCCCCCCCCCCCTTTTCTTTCACGCCTCACCATTTCCAATTGGTCCAGACAAGTGATAGCATTATAGCGTATTTAAAAGCTAAAAGCATGAAATTGCGCTAAACAAAAGAAAAATAATGGAATAATTATTTCTAATTGCACAGATTTATTATTGTTACAAATTTAATTAGATGACTGATCCAAACTAATTGATATCACTACACTTGTTATAAGCTTGGTTTTTGGATGTTTTTTTTTTTTTTTTCGAGTTTGAGATCTAAACCGTTTCAGCTGGAGAGACGACACTTAACATATTACGACCTTTGCCCTTTCGCTGACAGCCAATGAGAAATGAGAAAACTTTGCCGACGTAAAAAGAAAAAAAAAAGACACTCATTAAAGGTAAATAACTCACGAAAAAAGAATATATTAACTCTTTCTCTCCTAACTGACGATACCAGCGTTGATTCCACCAGAATGTGGTAAATAATTACGGAGAGAAAGAGTCATGTGACATTATCATGTTTAATGTCTTATTTGGTTTAATTGACACATTTTTAAAGTATATTGTAAGGATATAGTCGATGTGGAATAGAATAGAGGGATTGAAAGTCAAAGGGGAGGGGACTTGGGAGGAGAGAGTCATTGCCCGTATTGTCAGAGAAAAGATTTCTCCACACGATGCCTCAGAGCGATGAGACACGATGCCTCAGAGCGATGAGACTTATACGGAGAGAGTAATCCCGGGTACGCTACGCTACTCAACGTGGCACTCGGGTAAAAACGATCGCTAGAGGAAGGGATAAGGCTAAATGAATAGCAAAACAAAACTCCTGTGGAAGTGTCTGAGGGAGTGCGAGAGCTTTCCCATTGCACAGTGCGGAGTTGAAAGCAGGGCCGGTCTTAGGCCACTGCAACCTATGTGGTCGCTGTGGGCCCCTCACTTTCATAGGCCCCGCGCGAAGTCTAGGTGTAAATTAATAAAAAAAAAAACATTTTAACTTATTGTTAAAGGGTTTCTGGAATTCTCCTGAAATAGTAAAATAAAATATACGAAAAAGTCATAAAATCTCCTGAAATTATTAAAATCTCCCCAAAACTGATGCAAATCTTCTTAAAAACAGACAAAATTGTCATTTCTGGGTGTCATTCAATATGGAAAACGCCTATCTTACTAGCAATTAAAAAAAACGGCAATGTCAGCTTTCATTTAATAAAAATAACTAGAAGTTCAAATACTTTAATAGTCACTGGCATTTAAATATAGATCTAAATCTATCTCGACCTCTTAAAAAAAAGCACAAAAGCGATATTTTGCTAGTCGATAATAAATTTAAAAGGCAGATCTGAATGTTTATCAGCTTTTTGTTGAAAAACAAACTACAATCTACTATAGATGACTCGTAGAGCTAATTTGGCAGTGATTTTGTACTTAGTAAAGTATGAATAAAATGCAAAGACTAATTTGTTTTATAATACAAAATCTTAATTTTCACATATTATCTTTATCACAACCCAGAATAGTCCCCGGCGCTATCCGTTTCGCATAGGGCCCCGCAATCTGTAGGACCGGCCCTGGTTGTAAGAGAGCTTTCATTACACTGTCGATAATCCCGATAATTCCTCAAGTTACCGTTACACTAATGGCGAGTCCTGCACAGTTACCTTGGTAAAACATAAGAAAATGGAGGGGGTTCCCTGTGTTCTCGGCCTTCGGCCATGAATTCAAGTCCTCGCGCCCGGAGTGCCCGACACATTGGAAAAAGGAATGTTTTATATAGACATTGACTTGGACCTCTTCCAGACAGAGCGTTTTGTTCAATTTCGAATAGCCTTCGGCTCAACTCTTTAGACAATTAAAGGGATAGAGTAACTTACTAGCCAATGAAGTTATCGGAAATATAAGATAATTATGTTCACAACTTTCTACACCATTTTTCTTTTCTACGTAGTCCATGTTTAAACATTTTAAGAGGTCTTTATTCATTTATTTGAACACCAAAATGTTAACTATATGTAAGTCTATTTGTCATAAAATAACACAACCATTTTATTTCTAGAAAGCGGCACTTTGCATAGGTTAACTCAATTCCTTTAAAAAAAAAAACAATTCAACTCTTATATGTCCCGTAAATAATGTGATATATGTTTTTAAGATTGTTATGGATCACATGTCTATATTAAATAAGATAAGACCTGCTCTTATCATTACTAAATATTAAAGCAAATCAAAACCAATTATTTCACGTTATAGTAAACAGCTTTCTTATAAACTCACTAGTCTAGGACAAAGTAAGTATTCCGTAAACAAAACAAAAACTTCTTTATAGTACAAATGACACATATATATATATATATATATATATATATATATATATATATATATATATATGTGTGTGTGTGTGTGTCACTGGCGGATCCAGGGGGGGGGCGGTAGGGGCAATCGCCCCCCCCCCACTCGGCCGATCCCCCCCCCCCTTCGGGGGGGGGGGGGCGGACGAATTTTAGTATAGAATTCACACAATTTGTATACGAATTTATTACTTATGTTAATAATATATACTAATTATTTATATTTCAACCTATTTTTAGATTATTTCGCCCCCCCCCTCTAGTATGTTGGCCGATTTGGTGGGGTTGGGAGGGGGCGATGGTATCAATCCCGCCCCCCCCCCACCCATACACTTTCGAGTGGGGGGGCGGTCCAATTTATTTGTAGAAATCACAGCTTGCTAACAGAAACAACTAAATATATATATGGTTAAAACTTGTTATTAATATTTTAACCGATCTTTATATTATGTCGTTCCCTGTTTGCCGATTGGAGAAGGGGGGGGGGGGCGAATACCTCTACTGCCTAAACCCTTTGAGTGGGGGGGGGCGGTCCTACTTTTATGGAGAAATCATAGTTTGTGAACAAAATTAATTCAATTAATATATAAATTTTATATTATGTCAATCCCCTTCTGGTATCTTGGCCGATTCGGTGGAGTTGGTTGCCGATTGGAGGAGGGGGGGGGGGCGAATACCTCTACTGCCTAAACCCTTTGAGTGTGGGGGGGGGCGGTCCTATTTTTATGGAGAATCATAGTTTGTGAACAAAATTAGTTGAGTCGCCCCACCCCTATTCTTTAATGCCAAATGCAATCTTTAGCAGAAATTATTAAAGGAGCAAGGATTAATCGTTTTCACTCTACCGCCCCTCTCATTTCCAGACATAGTTTATGTAATTTCACATGAATTTATCATAATTATTTTAAGAAAGTTAGAATTCAAACGAAATTTTTAGTATAAGAGTTATGATTGAGAAGTTCTAAACCCAAACAACAATAAACATAGTCGCCTTTTCCCAACCTTTACTCAATCTGAAATTTTTCTAGTTAAATAAATTTGGGACTATAACTCACAATTTATACTTCAATTTTATTAAATATTATTTATCGAATAATTAAGCAAATCAAAACCAATTATTTCACGTTATAGTAAACAGCTTTCTTATAAACTCACTAGTCTAGGACAAAGTAAGTATTCCGTACAGGGGAATTAATTGATACAGGGGAATACATTAATACAGGGGACCACATTACCTCGAGGGGAATACGCTAGGTTACTGTATTGTATTGCTTTAAAAATGTGGACCGGATCTGACAAATCGAAACGCAAAATAAAAAAAAAAAAAAGAACAATAGAAAACATCAGTATGTAATTTTGTTTATTGAAAGTATTGTCAAGTTGATTGTAAAGCTATAAATCACGTTGTATAGATGACATTATATAGATGATGTGATATATATATATATACCAAATTAAAAGAAGAAAGTTGTTGAACATTCACCTGAGTACCATTCTCACTAACTTACTGGATAGCTTCAAGATCAATCTGTAAGCGAAGGACAAACTTCGTGTTCCGTTAAAACAAAAAACCTCTGTATAGTACATATGCGATATAAAATAAATAGTGTAATATATAAAAACAATATCACAAAGAAATATAACAGTTGAGCAAACTAGGGTTTTACAGAAGTAAATCTTTCTTGCCCTCTTGTAGGTTGGTGAAAATGTTTGGATGCCATGTACATGGCTAAGGGGAAGTACTCGAGGTATTTAGGGGAAGGGTGGACAACTCTTTGAAAAAAGTTAAAGGTTAATTCCAATAAGTAGATGGAAGGCGTGTCTATGACATTTTCGTATTCGGTTTGCGCGATTAAAAAACAATTGTCAACAACCCATTGATATGGAAAATGATTTTTTTTGTGTGGTAAATATTGGGACTCCACTGCATCAAAAAAAAACAACAACAGAGAATTCAATTAACTAAAATATCAATAAACTAGGAAATAAAAAGGCCCGTAACAAATTATCAAAAGACAAATGGACAAATAATAATTATAAAAGAATACATATTTCAGTAGGCTAGTCTAATAAATAGATTAGAAATATTGAAAGACAACAATAAACTGATACTAATGAGTAATTATCAAATATAAACATTAAAGTCATTATACTACAAAAAATCAAGAAGACTAAAAAAATGTATACAAAATCCTTAGCCTATAAAAAGTACAGCAATCAATGTAGTTTAGATGCTATCCAAACAAAAACTGAATAAAGAGAAACCAAACCCATCAATCTACTCATACCATTCAACATCAAAAAAAGGGGAAAAAGGGTGGGGTGTCAAACTACGTGTAGCGTCACACATCATTGCCGTTTGATATGCTCCATTTTTTTTTTTTTTGCTTGATGTTGACTTTAATCGTTCCTTCAAAAAGAAGCGAAATAAAAAAAAGAAAAAAAAGAACAAAGATTGTCAAAGGGTAAGAACTCCATATTTACAGACACATATCTCAATATTGTAAGAATATTTCCCTTTTTCTAATATCAAACAAAAATAATAAATTACTTTAATTTAATTAACTAATTGGTTAATGTTTTGGTTGGTTCATGTTTTATAAGAAACCATGACTAATTGTGCAAGGTTTCAACTTGATCCGAGAAAGTGAAGTGGGTGAAATAGCGTGTTTAAACTGTGTACCAGACAGACGGAGCGTTCATGTAGCCGAGCACCTAAACTCTGCTAAGTCATTGGTTTCCATGATTCAGACAAACTGTGCTCCATGCTCTAGTGAAGTCTAGTGGCACTTGAAAAGAAAGAGCATTATGTGAATTTGTCCTAGCCTATGGCGTAAGAAATGTGCCGTTATCTTTGCGTCTTTCTGAGTATTTTGTTTTTGAGAGTGGAAGGTGTAAACGTTCAAACACACACACACAAAGTTGCTGGAAATAAATGTAAAGTATAACAAAGTTAGACTTCACAAAAACACATTTTTGTGTGTAAATCCAATAAACATAAGAAGCATCAAAAAAGCCTCTATTCAAGTCACGCTTTCATAGTGGAACCTTATGGGTGGGTGGACAAATTTTCTAAAACGATTCTAACAATTGTCTAGAAGTGTAGATCATGGGCATAAGTCTACATGGCCTAGACTCTCATACCTATCATTAGAATAGTATAATGTTTAGTAGATGTATACATTCGCTCCTTGTTTGGATGGTGCATCTTTTAAGCTATATCAGACTCAGTGCGCTATGGTCCAGTTTCTTTTTTAATGGGGGGGGGGGGGTATCTGAGAGGAGGTTTCCGTGCTGCCTTTAGGAGATTAGCAAAAAACAACTCGTCTCAAGTCAGGATTCAAACGCGAACCCGTTTGATAGGTGGTCAAACGGTTTACGCTATTCAACCACAAATCCGACAACCATTAAAAAGTCCTTAACTATTATATACATTATATCTTTCAACAATTGTCCCATGATTTTTTGGTATAAACATTGAAAATATCACTAGAGAGAATATGGAAGAAGCTAAATGTAATATCACAATAATAATGTGAAGCTAAATGTAATATCACAATAATAATGTGAAGGTCAATGTAATATCACAATAATAATGTGAAGGTCAATGTAATATCACAATAATAATGTGAAGCTAAATGTAATATCACAATAATAATGTATCTTTCACTACCGGTACACTACAAAATCTACACAACTAGTAGAAAGTTGCATAAAGCGTTGAAGAATCATCGTTGATAACATTTACCAAAGAATACAAAATATCTATATTGATGCCTACATTAATTAAAACTTATAGTGCGAATGGAAGGAGAGGCTATTTCGAGACATTTGATTGATAACTATATTTAAGAAAACAAAGTCACGTGACCGCTGTGTATCACGTGATGGCACATAACTTTTCCCAGGACCAGTGCGAATCTTGTAGTGTTGACAAAATGGTTTATTTATCGATGAGCAAGGTCCCAGATCCGAGCTGTGCCGTCATCACCGCAGCTGACGATTCGTTGGTTCGATACCTGGAACAGATAAATGTGTTGATATCGATCTGAATCAGAAAACACAATTGTATTGGTCCAAACAAATGGACGTCATCTTTTCTCGTTGGATTTAAACAAAAAAAATCATTTATGTTATTCTATGAAACTGACTTTCTACCTTCGTCTGTCTAAGTGTGTTGGTCTCTTGGAGATGTTGCATGATCCAACACCTCTCGGAACAGTTTAATATCACCCCCCCCCTCCTTTTTGTTCATTTCCATTCAGCCTTCTTTCAAACGGCATACTTAACACAACATCCTAAACACAGCATACATAACACAGCACACTAAACACAGCACACTAAACACAGCATACATAACACAGCACACTAAACACAGAACACAAAACACAGCACACTAAACACAGCATGCTAACAATGGCATACTAAACACAGCATGCTAAACACAGCACACTAAACACAAAACACAGCACACTAAACACAGCATGCTAACAATGGCATACTAAACACAGAACACAAAACACAGCATGCTAAACACAGCACACTAAACACAAAACACAGCACACTAAACACAGCATGCTAACAATGGCATACTAAACACAGAACACAAACACAGCATTCTAAACACAGCACACTAAACACAGAACACAAACACAGCATGCTAAACACAGCACACTTAACACAGAACACAAACACAGCACACTAAACACAGCACATTAAACACAGAACACAAACTCAGCACACTAAACATAGCACACTAAACACAGAACACAAACACAGCATGCTAAACACAGCACACTAAACACAGAACACAAACACAGCATGCTAAACACAGCTTGCTATCCATTCGCAAGGATCTGTGAAGGTTTCCGTAAAACGTCGAGGAAACGAGAACATGAATTTCTCCGATTGTGGTGAGGCCGGAGGTCGAGTACAGCATGAATACTTACTTCTTCCTACTATGTTTTACCACCTCTACAGCGGAAGAACTGCCAATGGGAAGAACGCCCCATGCTAGAAATGGCATGGACGTTAGCGAGTCGCTTTTTCATTTCCTAAATTTGTACTACTTACAGAGGTAATCCAAATGGCCTTGGGAGGGGGAAAAGTCTACATTGTCGCCTAAGTAAGTCTCTTTCAGTGATACAAGCACTATCGATGTGGCCAGTTAACACCAAAGAGTCATTGGCTTTAATAAAAGCAAAGCACTTAGGTCACATTTTGGGATATGTGAGAAGTATGTTAAACACAGTGAGCTCTTTCTATACCTTTTGATTTGTTAGATCTGGTCTACATTCATTTAGCAATACAATACGGCAACATAAACAAAGAAAAACAAGTGATATGGAGATCAGTTAAACAACCAAGGTCTCCAAGAAGATGTTTGTTTGTAAATGTTTTACATGTTTCGGATGTTCCTTCAGAGTTGAAGATAGTTTACCTCCTAGTCCAAACTTCCCGCAGGGCGACGGGAGATGGGAGCGGGCAGGGTTTGAAACCTCGACCGTCGATAAATCCGAACAACAGTCTAGCGCGCAAACCGCACAACCAAGCAGCCTAAGATAGTTGACATTACAAGAGTTTTTATCATGACTATTACTTTAGACAAAAACAAAATCCCTTTTCAATCATTCACTTGATTCTGCGGTCTAGTGCAAGGTGTCCCTGTACATATAGGTAAACAGGTGATGAATTCATTCGACAAATACGATTCTAGGGCCCTAGCCAAGAGTATGACGTTTTTAGTCTCAATTTCATAGTTACTAAAAGCAGAATATTCATTATCTGGAAAACAAGGCAATAAAAATACACACACAAACACACACACACAATACAAACACTAGAAGGAGATAGACGCAAATTAATTTCTGGACAACCTACAACATCAGAGACGCGCTTGTCTCCCTTGAGTTCGACACGACAAGTACTAATTATAGCAGGCGTTGGACAGGCCGGAATTCCGTCACACACGTTGCTGGTGTCTCGAGAGACTCGCTTGGACAGGCAGCCGCGAGACACGGTAACAGGACACAAACAGATGTCCTATGTCTTCTCGCGCAGGACCTCCACGTAAAGTAGGCAGGACAAGTGAAACAGTGGGGTTGTAGTTTTGGGGGCGAGGAAGCTAATTATGACAGTGCCACGAGTCGTACACAGCATGGAGTCTCATACTTTCGATTGTGTTCTAAACCGTTATGTAAGTTTTCAATTACGACACGATCAGCTTCATTGCATTAGTCTTGACATTCCTAGGCTACCCTTGTGGCAGGGCCGGTCCTAGCTATTGCGGGGCCCTATGCGAAACTGATTGCGCGGGACCTAATCTGTGTGGGAATAAGGATAATAAGTGAACATTAAGATTTTGTATAAGAAAAACAAATTCGACTTTACTAAGTTAAATATTGCGATCTGTACTTTACGAACCTTGTAACCAATGACATATTTATATGCTAGTGACCATAAAAGTAAATAAAGTATTGGAACTTCTTATTAAGGTATAAATTCGCCCGATTATTACATGAAAGCTGACAATGCCTCTTGTCCTTTTATCACGGGTAGGATTGGCGTTTTCCGCAATGAATGACACCCACAAATGACAATTTTGTCTATTTTCTGGAAATTTTAAAGAGTTTTCAGGAGATTTTAATAAATTCAGGAGATTTCCAAGAGTTTTTCGTATATATTTTGCAATTTAATAATTACACCCTGAATAAGCGCGAGGCCTATAAAGCGCGGGGCCCATTGCGATCGCATAGGTTTCAGTGGCCTAAGACCGGCCCTGCCTTGTGGCATACTCAGTGGGCCTTCGCAGATCTATACAATATAATTATTAGAAGCAGAAATGCAAGTTTCTAGAGCCAATCTGTGACCAGGGGCGTAGTGAGGGGGGAGCAAGGGGGACAGGATGCCCTGGGCGCCAACCTCATGGGGGGGGGTAGGGCGCCACACACAGCCTACATGTCTATATGATGTTCGTGAAAACAAAGGGGGAAGGGCGCTAATAAAGTACATTGCCCCGGGCGCACGTTTTGCTCGCTACGCTTTTGTCTGTGATACAGTCAAATATAAACCTTTTATAGTAGTAATAATTACATTAATTAATTGCTTTTTGTTATTTCGATATAGGTAATTGTGTTATGGGGATACGGTTGGTCTACCCATTCTTTAGATAAGCACAGATTGATCACTTTTGAAATTGATATGTTACATAACAAGGTTGTATCAATTAAACATAAACATGGTATTTTTACAAAGATTATCAACTCACTCAGTCTGTTTGTATGTGTGATAAAAGGTTTGTATACGTTATTTCTCCTACACCCAATCTCAGATTAAGCAGAAATTTTGCACAATTATTTCTTGACAACTTAACAATCAATTTTAAAAAGTAACCAATTAGTTAATTAACTATTGTTAATTAATTATTTTGTTTGGTATTTTAAAACAAGGGAAAGAAATCGTACTTGACAGATGTGGTGGTATAAGTTGAATTAGTTCCCAGTGACTATCCCCATCAGTGTGATTTTAATATCGAGGGCTATGCCTTTTTCGGTCCAGATTATTTTGAGTTTTACAAGTGCTGCTGTATGCTGTCCAATTCTGTCTTGAGGGAACATTTTTTATGCATTAAAGAACGATCTAGTAAACGCTACAGTACATTCTCCATATTAAATAATTTCGTCAGATTTATTAACTAATTCGTTCATTTTTTTTTTGATTAATTGGCATGTTATCATCGACAATCAGTGGCGTAGCTATGGTGTGAGGATGGGAGGGGGGAATTTGAAAATTCTCCCGGGCCCCCACTTCAGTATTCGATTTTTTACATTAAATATTAAATATTACGCCATTATCTCATGTCATGATGTCAAATGTCAAAATGAAGGGGCCCCAAAAGAGGTCAACCCCCCCGGGCCCTCAAATGATGGTAAATCCCTAGCTACGTCACTGTCGACAATAACTGATTCTCAAATGAAAATTAGTTTCCTGTCTAAGTAGTGACGTTGTACTATATACTAGTGGACATATATACGCTCGAGTGAGTGTGTGTGTGGGAACATGTGTGTGTGTGTGTGTGTAAAAGGTAACAATCAAAAGACCCTTGTTATACAGTTCATGCTAAGTTTATAAGCATGATATGCCCACTTTCTTTGAGGTCAGCTGAAATCTACATGAAATAATTAGTTAAACTGGATATAATGATGAGACTATACCTTCAATGAAACTATTTCACTACGACCCTCTCCCCCCCTCACCTAAAATAACGGATAATATTTTAATGCGCCCCCACCCCACAACGCACATACTCTGCCCCTAGGCGTGTGTTTCAGTGTACCAATTAAAATAGTTTCTTTTATATAGACGCGGTACAGGAAATGTTTCTGCCACTGCCGTGACTGACTTATGAACTGGGAGGGTACACATTGAAGAGGGCAAAAGGGAGGGGAGGTAATTTATAGTACCATGTAACTAACGTTTGCCTGCTTCACATCCCGATTCCCTTGTAAATTGTCATACAAATTAGGTTTAGTAAAACAAAAAATGTATTAGCCTAAATGTGGGCTAATTGGAGAGGGCCAGACAGAACCGATCCCTCCCCGCCCCATTGTCTCTTACGCCCCCCTACTACAAGCCAACAAAACAAGCTGTATATTAGGAAGTCAACACAACATGGCACAACTTACAGGCCCACCCCCGCCCCACGCCACCATCGGCGATAACGGCTGCCTTGTAAAGATAGTCCCACAGCTAACTACCATCCCACCCCCCAGTAGGTCACTAAGAAGCTGGTCGTCGACTTACGTCACAGCGCGAGACGCCAACATAAACTATCGCGAGAAGGAACGTGGTAAATGACTTTTTTTTTTCTTTTTACAATATCACATCAACAATTCCTATTGGTTGACTGCGAGCACGTGGCTATCTCTTCTGCAGCCTCGATGTGATAATTTGCAATAAATAGAATAAAGTGATGCTTGTATCTTTTGACCTTTCTATCTAACAACCCACGGTTCTATTAGCTGTACAAGAAGTTATAAGATAACTGACAACTGTTCCTACTTCCCCGCCACACAGCTGTTCCTATTTCCTCTGTCAAGCAGCTGTTCCTACTCCCCAAGCCACGCAGCTGTTCCTACTCCCAACGCCACACAGCTGTTCCTATTTCCCCTGTCAAGCAGCTGCTCCTACTCTCCAAGCCACACAGCTGTTCCTAATTCCAATACCACACAGCTGTTCCTATTTCCCATGTCAAGCAGCTGCTCCTACTCTCCAATCCACACAGCTGTTCCTAATTCCAATACCGCACAGCTGTTCCTATTTCCCCTGTCAAGCAGCTGTTCCTACCCCCAACGCCACACAGCTGTTCCTATTTCCCCTGCCACGCAGCTGTTAGTACTTCCAATGCCACACAGCTGTTCCTACTTCCAATGCCACACAGCTGTTCCTGTTTTCCCTGCCACGCAGCTGCTCCTACTCTCCAAAGGATGTGACTCGAGCTGAGTGGTGATTGCAGGACGGAAACATTTTCTCAAGCAATCTTTCCGCAGACTACTATGTGCACACAAGACCAACAACACATCGCGACCTACTTTGATTTCATTTACGAGACGTCCGATTGACTTAGTGCGACATTTCGGCATCAAGCACGATGACACTTTCGTCCTACGACATTTCGGCATCAAGCACGATGACACTTTCGTCCTACGACATTTCGGCATCAAGCACGATGACACTTTCGTCCTACGACATTTCGGCATCAAGCACGATGACACTTTCGTCCTACGACATTTCGGCATCAAGCACGATGACACTTTCGTCCTACGACATTTCGGCATCAAGCACGATGACACTTTCGTCCTACGACATTTCGGCATCAAGCACGATGACACTTTCGTCCTACGACATTTCGGCATCAAGCACGATGACACTTTCGTCCTACGACATTTCGGCATCAAGCACGATGACACTTTCGTCCTACGACATTTCGGCATCAAGCACGATGACACTTTCGTCCTACGACATTTCGGCATCAAGCACGATGACACTTTCGTCCTACGACATTTCGGCATCAAGCACGATGACACTTTCGTCCTACGACATTTCGGCATCAAGCACGATGACACTTTCGTCCTACGACATTTCGGCATCAAACACGATGACACTTTCGTCCTACGACATTTCGGCATCAAGCACGATGACACTTTCGTCCTACGACATTTCGGCATCAAGCACGATGACACTTTCGTCCTACGACATTTCGGCATCAAGCACGATGACACTTTCGTCCTACGACATTTCGGCATCAAACACGATGACACTTTCGTCCTACGACATTTCGGCATCAAGCACGATGACACTTTCGTCCTACGACATTTCGGCATCAAGCACGATGACACTTTCGTCCTACGACATTTCGGCATCAAACACGATGACACTTTCGTCCTACGACATTTCGGCATCAAGCACGATGACACTTTCGTCCTACGACATTTCGGCATCAAGCACGATGACACTTTCGTCCTACGACATTTCGGCATCAAGCACGATGACACTTTCGTCCTACGACATTTCGGCATCAAGCACGATGACACTTTCGTCCTACGACATTTCGGCATCAAGCACGATGACACTTTCGTCCTACGACATTTCGGCATCAAGCACGATGACACTTTCGTCCTACGACATTTCGGCATCAAGCACGATGACACTTTCGTCCTACGACATTTCGGCATCAAGCACGATGACACTTTCGTCCTACGGTAGAGATGTTCTTAAAAAAAACGTTTTCTTTTGAATGCTTGTGTACAGTACATAGTACATGCTATAGCTTGCTCAGTGCGCCCTGGTCTAATCAATTCTGTGAGACTTGTGAGGAGCAGGTGTGTCTTGGAGGTTTCTGTATTGCCATAAGGCGTTCAACATACACAACACAAGTCGGGATTTGATCTCAAGCCCTTTTGCCAGGTAGTCCATCGGTTTATGCCACCCTACAACAGCTTTTAAAATAAACTGCACGCATTCCTATCTTTTCCGGTGTCAAATAGATGTCCGTTGTGTAGGAATAAGTCAAAGAAAAAAAGAACTAGTCAAAATTACTCAAAATCTTTAAATCTAACAGTGGGCTCACTCTTCTGTCTCTCGAGATAAGAAAGTAAAGTGTAGAAAGCAAACACTTTCTAGTTGTCAGCCCATGAACGACACCCCTCAACAGGAAGTAGACGCCCCTTTCTATCACCTCCATCTCATTTTCTCGTCACTTCCGGGAAGAGTGATGAAAAGCGCAAGGTGCCTTGAAATGATTAGTTCTACCGCTGGTCAGTGTCCATGAAGCCTATTCTGTGACCTATCCGTCAAACTGACCACAGAGATGACCATCAAGATGACCCCTGTTGGAAACTTTTTTTTTTTGCCAGGAAAACTTTTCCGCATCTGAGCGCCCAGGTGTGATGATAAATGATGTTCCTCAGACTTCATACGTACGATTTTTTAAAAGTCCAAATGGCCATCAGATACACTGACCGATACTGGGGGAAGAAATATGTGTGCTGGTCAAGGAGGGGAGGGCGTGGCAGGCTTGTCAACTCATCAGATACAAATCAGTTTCTCGCTCCTCTTATTTCGCCCTTAAACCCATTTCAATGCTGGGACGCCCCTGCTGCGCCACAACAACCGCGACCCTTATCAAATACAAATTCCTGCCAGGTGTAACAATCAGGGGAGTGTCGCAAATGACCAAGATGGACCTCGTGATTGGTACAGGTAGAAAGAAGGTGCCAGGTGTTTGGTGGGTCCAATTATCTTCAAACAAATTATAGTCTAGCCATCATCACATTCATAGACCTATTTTTAAAAAAAAAATTCAAATACTTTCTTTGCATCCTTCCAAATCAACACTTTTTTCCCCTCTTTCTTTTCTTGTTTTTCTTATCTCCTTTCTTTCTTCTGTCTTTTCTGTTCTTGTCTTTCTTTTCTTCTGTTTTTCTTTTTATCACTTTTTACTTTTCCCGTTTTTCTTTCATCTCTATTCGGGGTTTAATTTTTAAAAAGCTCTATCAACTTACAACTCATTTTGACCTAATTTGTTGACATCAAGAAGTCTCAGATATTACGGTGTCGTATAATCTCTAGGTAGGTTTTTGTAATTTAAGATAAATTTAATGTAGTAAAATAGATATGTAAAATTTCCCCCCAAAAATCACCAATTTACTCACATTTTCCTGTGATAAAATAGACAAAGTCAAAGACGCTAAATCTACCCTCGATGCTGCCAACTAAGAAAGAATGAGCTGAAATTCGACGTTAAATTATATCATTGCACGCACTGGTCAATAATTTTATAATGTACATTTATATCCAGTTGTGTTGACCGTTAGTTATTAACTAGTTGTATGTTGAGCCACTGTGTACAGTGCAAGTCGAGTGTTTCCTTCATATTGAAATAATTTGGTGCTACAAACGGAAGTGCTACAAAGTGACAACTATGCTACTAACACAGACCTATATATATTAGACCTAGAGTGGAAAACGGAAACCAATTCTTACAGATAATGATCAGATCAGATTCCAGACCTATATATATATAGATTGTTATGTATGTAACGTTTTTTTAAAGCTGTTAAAAAAATCGATCATTTCTGGTCATTAGTTTTCAAAGTTTATAAAAAATGCAATCCCAATTTGAAGACTTTAAATAGATTGGGCTATTAATCACAGAACTATATATTCACGCAAATCTAAGAACTAATGCCATTTCCTGTTCGTTTCCATTGAGATAATGTTTCGAAAATCCTAGATCGAAATAATCCATGTCTGTTGATTTTAATCATCTTATATAAATTTAAATAGATTGATTTCCTAGATCTTTCTAGATTGTGTATCTAAAAATTATAAAATAATAATTATGAGACGACAGTACTCTGATGTTTTATTTTCAATGACTAGATCTAGAACTAAACTATTATATGTTACAAAGGTTTGGGTTGAAAAACAACAATAACAACGCAACTATACTTCTTATAACTACTTTACAAAACAACGCCATGTTTTTGAAGTTTTTCAACACATTTTTTGTGTAGTGTAAGAGATTACCATGTCCATTCGAGGTCTAATATATGTCTGTGGCTACTAACTATCTAGACCCTACTGTAAAATAAACGCCACTCGTAATGTCGCGTTCCTTTTTGTTGATTCGCTCCGCTACTTCTAGTTCCTAACATTAAAATTATATTTCTAATTATATTTAGACGTTTGTAGTCCAACCCAAGTGGAAATTTATGAAATTCCCCAAACTCGTGGAGGTCCGGAATTTGAACATGACGCTACTATATTAAATATCAAAAGTAGAGTCCACTTTATCCTGCAAACTTGTGAAGCATGCGACCGGCACTGTTTAATGTTTTGGGGCTAATCCCAACTCTTGAATTTATATCTCAATTCTCGTGGGGGTTGAAGCTAAGACCAGACTCAAAATGTTTCCCTTAAGTGACATGCTGATTGTTGGACCACCCTCGCTACCCAACGGATTTTTAATGTATCCGCCCACGAGATCGTAAAAGGGATATTTCCTCTACCTGCTTATTATTCATTCTCGCAGCTGACATCATCTGATGATGACTTGCTCCCCCTAGCGGACCGGGCTTAGTCCTCGCTCTCCTGTACCATTGTCTCACAGGCGGGATACGAAGGGCGCTAATCCAGCATAGGGATTAACTCGGGCGTTTATAGCTCGGCTCCCTTCCACCCTGTTACAAATCATCCATCCTCTCCCCCCCCCCCCCAGCACCAGGTCAACCAGTGACATGGGCGAAGACGAATAATGTCTTATCCCGCACGGGGATTAACTTTTACGCTTCTTCCCCCCATCCAGAAACCAACGTAGTCCACCCCCCCACCCCCCTTCCACCTACCACATCAGGTCACTTAGTGACGGTAGCAGAAAGCGGTAGAAGGGAAGGGAGGGATGACCAAAACGTAAGGGTGGCTTATCTATCGCTCCATCGCTCCAGGGATTGACACTGAGAGCTGGTGATGAACGCGGAGGTCCAAGCCTTGGCTTCTACCTGACATTTTTTTATGGTGGTCAAGTCATAGCTCTACCCCCACCCCACCTCATCCCCCCCCCACCTCGGGGCGAGGAGGATGTTGCTGACCACCGCATGCTAGAGACGTGACATTGTTTCGTGTAAGGTAGACCACGCGATTGACCTGCCAAATGACAGGGGCCGTTTGTCTAATGTCAGCCTGTTGACAAGGGGGGGGGGAACACAACAAACAGTGAAGGGATGGAGGGGGGGGGAAAGCTTAATGGGCATCTTTGGAGGAAGCCGAGACATGACAAAGCTTAATTAATTGGATAGCCACAATCATCAAAAAGAATACCAACCAAAGGTCATAGGTCATATCCGTATTGATTAACTAAAATATGTTCGCACTAGGGGTTAGGTAAAAGTCATAATCTGAGTTTGAATCCATCCGCTCACGATTTCGATTTGGCGCCCTATTGCCCTAACCGCTGCATGAGTTAATCATATATAGGTGCAAGTATAAATAAATGAATAAATTATTTTTTTAAATCAAACTTTTCACTGAAGGTAGAAATGATACCGGTAAATAAAGATGTAAAGCACTGAAGGATGCTATTCTAAAAGGTATAATCCAAATGACTTAATATTAGTAGGAGTTTAAAAAATATCAAGAATGAAAGAAATACTTTCGTAAAATATTCTTTTTTTCACATAAACAGCCTCTCTCTAGATACACTGCAAATAACAGCTGCTAACCGGAAAAGTGGGAGGGGGGGGGAGTTTTGTTACACGAACTGTCACAGCAGCACCAGGATGAATGTCAAAGGAAAGATGAGAAATAAATATAAGTTTATTTACACAGATGACCGTCAGGGTAACGTGACTAAGTAACCAAAGGTTTGGGTTGTATTCGCTATTCTATTTTTTGGACAAAAGTTCAAATGAACACTATTACTGTTTTAAAATATTTTGTTAACAAATTTGAGACCGGAAGTAAAATTGAATAAGATGTGCGAAAAGAAAATACCGAAAGATACAGTTGTGGCTGAGTGGTAGCTTCCGAACTGAGGGTTCCCGAGTTCGAATTTCTATGAAGGCTAGGGTTTAGAACCTCGGGATTTTCTTTTTTTTTAGAATGCCCCTGAGTCCAGCCAACGCTAATGGCTACGTTGGGGAAGTTAGGGTGATTGGTCATTGTGCTGGCCATATGACACTTCCGTTAACTGTCATGGAAACAGAGGAGCTTTACATCATCTGCCTCCATATATATATCGCAAGTCTGAAAATGTACCTTGACTTTTTTTTTTTTTTTTTTTACACAAAAATACTTTCTACACTCTACATGGGCACTGGGTTCTGTTGTCAAATCCAGGGATGTACCGATCCGAAAAAAAAAAAACAATCAGAAAAGTATAGTAAAACGAAAATTGTGCATATTATATACAGGTTTATTGCTGCAGAGTTGAAAAATTGTATAAAGAAACGCAATTGACAACGACATGGCTTAAATTGTGCAGATGAGCCAAATATTCAAATATCCAAACATCCACAATTGACACAGGTACAAAATTTAACAAGGTTACAAAGACAGTTTGTGTGGAAACACAAACTCAAAATCGGCCCCCCCCCCCAAGTGGTCCACCTAGAGTCTTCACCAGGATTCGAACACGGGACTTCCGGTTCCACGTACTTTACCCCTCAGCCACAGCACCTAAATATATTCATTTAGCGTACACTTATATTTCTTAAAATAATAATTATTAACATTATCCATACATTCAAAATTAATAACGTGTTACATGTAATTAAGAGAAACTAAAAATATTTATTCTTCTTACATAATTAAATAAATTGGCAACACGAAGAAAAATAATTCTTGATCTACTTTAAGCTACAATTGTGTACAAATGACTTAACAAGGTTTCCCCTCGCAGATAAAAATTAATATCTCCATTGTCATTTGTCATACAAACTAGACATAGATCTAGCTAGATCTAAACCTAGTTTTAGATCTAAATCTAGATTCAAGATCTAAGTCTAGGTCTAGAACTAGATCTAAGTCTAGATCTAGAAATAGATGTAAGTCTAGATATAGAGTTAGATCTAAGTCTAGATCTAGATCTAGAACTATAACTATAGGCTATATAGAATCTTGATATAGAATCTACTATATCGTATCTTATCTTATGTTATATAATGCAGACGTTACTTCAAAAAAGAAGATGATTACGTCCTACGCGTCTTGCATTCAGTCATGCATATTAACCAATGACTTAATCCGCCAAGTCACTGGTTTTCGGTTTTCCTGGCTAGCTCAGGCTACTCATTCCATGCTCTAATAGCACTAGGGAAGGAGTATTTGTACACATTTGTCCTAGCATATGGGATGAGGAATGTGCCTTTATCTTTGTGTCTTTCTGAGTATTTTATTAAATTTTGTTTTTGTATTTGAAGATTATGGTTCAGACTAGAACTCGTATGAATTTACACGTTTAATTTTACGATAACTAGACCTAGGCCAATGTTATGATCATGAATAGTAGGTCTTTTGTTACCGGGTAATGGTGTACTATGCTGTTCGTATCCGATTCAGATCTTAATGTGATACTATTGTTTACATAATAAATAAATCTGCACCCCTAAGCTGTAAGAAGATAAGTTATTGCCATAATAATTAAAATTTTGTTCAAATTATCAATACATTTATAATATATATATATTATAAATATATCTAGATTTGGGCTCTATTTAGTCTTATTTAGACTGTCAAGCGTAGGGCCCCTATAAGGAGGATATGTCAAAACTACGCGCTATAAAAGTAGTTTGTTATTTTTTAACCTTATATCTAAAACGAAGTTCGTATCAAAATTCTTTTTTTAAAAACAATATTTAAAACAGTATTCTATTTAATGAGTTAATAAATGGAAAATATATAATAATCCATTGACACTTTTACCATTGTGACCATAGATGCTAATTTTTTGTACCAATGCGCAAATTTATGAATGAAGCTTGAGTTATTAATAAAGAAGTCCATGACCTTTAAAAAAAAGTTACCTCCCCCGAAGTTTTTCATTGAATAGTGGTGTAATTTTTTGAAAAATCTGCTTGCATATATAATTTAAAAAATTAGATTGTTCACTTTCGGAAAAGTAAAAAAAAAAGTAGCCGTTGCATCAGAACTTTGAATGATCTAAAATATCATGATGTCCGATTTTCATTTTCTCTTCTAGTTTCTGAAATCTAAACGGGACGGACGGACAGACGGAGAGACATGCCACATAAAACTAATAGCGTCTTTTACCTTTCGGGGGCCGCTAAAAAACAACAAAACAAAGCTTGAGTCTCAAAGCCTTAATCAGCTACAGAAAAAAAGGTAACAAGAGAAATAGAAATTGAGAGAAGAATGTCAAAAGATTTCTATTCGGGACTAAGCTATCTACGCGGTACCTATATAATCACATTTTCTGTAATCATTCTTTACAGCCCGTTCGTAAAGAGACATTGTATACTTCAGCATCATAGACCTTTCTTAAAGAGGAATGCTGTCATTTCTACACTGGACACAATGTCATCAGATTTCATCTCTTAAATTACCAAGACGTATTGACCACCCAATAGCCACTGTAAAAGTCTGAATTTCTGGGAGTAAACGAATTTCGCGTTAAAAATCTTACACATGAAATTTCACAAACAGACAGACTGATTTGAATGCGAAATAAGTCGTGGGTTGACTCCTTTTTTTTAAAAAGTGTTTTAAAAACGAACCCCCCCCCCCACACACACACCTATTTCCCGACTCACAATATGCGCCAATGATACTCAGGGAGGCGCGTTTGATGGGGCGGTAAGTTTGGAGAAGGTGTTTGCTGACCTTACAAGATAACCACCCTTGCACACCTCGCCCTCCTGGTTAGTACTCAAACAAACTATACGCCTTTTCCTACAAGTTTTCGGCCGGGGGGCTGGGGGCGCCCCATTCCTCCTGCACGTATGTTCTCGGATTGATCATCTTCTGTGTGTGTGTGTTTTTGTATTGTTGTAAGTCTGTACTTCTTCTTGGCCCTAAGAGTTGAGTTGAGTTGAGTTAAGTTGAGCTTGTTACGGTTCGCAGCGCAAGAAGAAAAAGAGAGTGTAAATAGAGAGAGAGAGAAAGAAAGGGACAAAAAAAAAAAGAGAAGGAGAAAATGAGAAAGAAATAGTGTAAGAGAGAAAGAAAGACAAAAAAAAAAAATAAAAGATAAAGAAAAAGAGAGAAAAAGCAACAGCAGAAAATAGAAATAGAGAGAGACAAAGAGAGACAGCGAAAGAAAGAGAGCGCGAGAGAGAAAAAGGTAATGTAAAATAGAAAGAGAGTAGAGGAGAGCATAAGAGAGAGAAAGAGAGAGAGAGAGAGAGAGAGAGAGAAATATAAAAAGAAAGTGACAAACAAGATAGAGAGCTTTCTAAAGAGAGGAAGAAGAAGAGATTTAGAGAAAAAGAAGAAAAAGAAGAGAAAGAAACAAATAGAGAGAAAGAGAGGGCGTAAGAGAGAGAGAGATAGGCCAAAGAAAGAGACAAGTGGATAATAGCATAAAACACACACAGTTTGAGAGGGGAAGTAATTGGACTAAAAGCCATCTTAACATGCAGACATACATCCGGTTGCAGCGAAGAGGGCCATGTGGGCGCTGTGTGGCGTCTGTGGTTAAAGAGCGCCCATGTACTCCCAAGGAAGAAAAAAAATCAATCGAATTTGGGGTCCCAGTTTTAAACACTATCTTTGAGATAAATACTCGCTCGACATGTGCGGAGAGAGAGAGAGAGAGAGAGAGAGAGAGAGAGAGATAAGATGGAAGAAAGAATAAGAAAGAGATAAAGGGGGGGGGGCGGACTTATAGAGTGAAAGGGGCGAGATGAGCGAAGGTCAGAATGACACGCGCAAAGATAATTATCTAAAATTGAATCTCAAAGATGGAATTTTTTTGTTTGTCATCAGATCAAAGCCCTGTAAAGAAGTTTTGTAATAGCTGATTGAGGAATCAAGGGGCGCTCAAATGAGCGCAGGAAATGGCGGAAGCGTGTGGCGCGGGGTTTAGATTTTCTGGATTCTGTCATTTTTTTTTTAGAAGGTTCGCCGGAAAAAAAAAAAGAAGGATAAACAAGAGTAGGCTAAGTGAATGCTGTCTGTCAGGTTTGAACTTTCTTGTAGGCTGGGACTTAGGAACCTGTAATTGGTATGACTGCCCACTACTGGACTTTGTCCGTTGACACAATTTATTTTCATACACTGAAAATTATGTTTTCAACTTTTTGCTTCTAGATTGTAGAAATAGAATAAAGTGAGCTCGATAGTGCGCAGTGTTAGAACATGACGAAACGGATACCACCTGACATTTTCCCAGAGAAAATTCAAACCTGTTGATCAATGTGCAGCTAAAAATGATGCGTTCTGACAGTTAAAGATGATGTGTCATTGCAGCTAAAGATGATGTGTTCTGGCAGCTAAAGGTGACGTGTTCTGACAGCTAAAGATGATGTGTTCTGACAGCTAAAGATGATGTTGTGTTCTGACAGCTAAAGGTGATGTGTTCTGGCAGCTAAAGACGATGTTGTGTTCTGACAGCTAAAGATGATGTGTTCTGGCAGCTAAAGGTGACGTGTTCTGACAGCTAAAGATGATGTGTTCTGGCAGCTAAAGATGATGTTGTGTTCTGACAGCTAAAGGTGACGTGTTCTGACAGCTAAAGATGATGTTGTGTTCTGACAGCTAAAGATGATGTTGTGTTCTGACAGCTAAAGATGATGTTGTGTTCTGACAGCTAAAGATGATGTGTTCTGACAGCTAAAGATGATGTTGTGTTCTGGCAGCTAAAGGTGACGTGTTCTGACAGCTAAAGATGATGTTGTGTTCTGACAGCTAAAGATGATGTTTTCTGGCAGCTAAAGATGATGTGTTCTGGCAGCTAAAGATGATGTTTTCTGGCAGCTAAAGATGATGTGTTCTGGCAGCTAAAGATTATGTGTTCTGGCAGCTAAAGATGATGTGTTCTGGCAGCTAAAGATGATGTGTTCTGGCAGCTAAAGATGATGTTTTCTGGCAGCTAAAGATGATGTGTTCTGGCAGCTAAAGATAATGTTTTCTGGCAGCTAAAGATGATGTTTTCTGGCAGCTAAAGATGATGTTGTGTTCTGAAAGCTAAAGGTGACGTGTTCTGACAGCTAAAGATGATGTTGTGTTCTGACAGCTAAAGATGATTTTGTGTTCTGATAGATAAAGATGACGTGTTCTGACAGCTTAAGATGACGTGTTCTGACAGCTAAAGATGATGTTGTGTTCTGACAGCTAAAGGTGACGTGTTCTGACAGCTAAAGATGATGTTGTGTTCTGACAGCTAAAGATGATGT
Source organism: Biomphalaria glabrata (assembly GCF_947242115.1). Lineage (NCBI taxonomy): Eukaryota > Metazoa > Mollusca > Gastropoda > Planorbidae > Biomphalaria > Biomphalaria glabrata. The sequence goes on along the minus strand of NC_074713.1, from coordinate 46,271,497 downwards.
TGTGTTCTGACAGCTAAAGATGATGTGTTCTGACAGCTAAAGATGATGTTGTGTTCTGACAGCTAAAGATGACGTGTTCTGACAGCTAAAGATGATGTGTTCTGACAGCTAAAGGTGACGTGTTCTGACAGCTAAAGATGACGTGTTCTGACAGCTAAAGGTGACGTGTTCTGACAGCTAAAGATGATGTTGTGTTCTGACAGCTAAAGATGATGTTGTGTTCTGACAGCTAAAGATGATGTTGTGTTCTGACAGCTAAAGATGATGTTGTGTTCTGACAGCTAAAGATGATAGTGTGTTCTAGCAGCTAAAGGTGACGTGTTCTAGCAGCTAAAGATGATGTGTTCTGGTAGCTAAAGATGATGTGTTCTAGCAGATAAATGTGACGTGTTCTGACAGCTAAAGATGACGTGTTCTGACAGCAAAAAATGATGTGTTCTAGCAGCTAAAGATGATGTGTTCTGGTAGCTAAAGATGACGTGTTCTGACAGCTAAAAATGATGTGTTCTAGCAGCTAAGGATGATGATGTGATCTGACAGCTAAAGATGACGTGTTCTGACAGCTAAAAATGATGTGTTCTAGCAGCTAAGGATGATGATGTGATCTGACAGCTAAAGATGATGTGTTCTAGCAGCTAAAGGTGACATGTTCTGACAGCTAAAGTTGGCGTGTTCTGACAGCTAAAGATGATGTGTTCTGGTAGCTAAAGATGATGTGTTCTAGCAGATAAATGTGACGTGTTCTGACAGCTAAAGATGACGTGTTCTAACAGCAAAAAATGATGTGCTCTAGCAGCTAAAGATGATGTGTTCTGGTAGCTAAAGATGACGTGTTCTGACAGCTAAAAATGATGTGTTCTAGCAGCTAAGGATGATGATGTGATCTGACAGCTAAAGATGACGTGTTCTGACAGCTAAAAATGATGTGTTCTAGCAGCTAAGGATGATGATGTGATCTGACAGCTAAAGATGATGTGTTCTAGCAGCTAAAGGTGACATGTTCTGACAGCTAAAGTTGGCGTGTTCTGACAGCTAAAGATGATGTGTTCTAGCAGCTAAAGATGATGTGTTCTGGTAGCTAAAGATGACTTTTTCTGACAGCTAAAAATGATGTGTTCTAGCAGCTAAGGATGATGATGTGATCTGACAGCTAAAGATGATGTGTTCTAGCAGCTAAAGATGATGTGTTCTGACAGCTAAAGATGGCGTGTTCTGACAGCTAAAGATGGCGTGTTCTGACAGCTAAAAATGATGTGTTCTAGCAGCTAAGGATGATGATGTGATCTGACAGCTAAAGATGATGTGTTCTAGCAGCTAAAGATGATGTGTTCTGACAGCTAAAGATGGCGTGTTCTGACAGCTAAAGATGACGTGTTCTGACAGCTAAAGATGATGTGTTCTGACAGCTAAAGATGACGTGTTCTGACAGCTAAAGATGGCGTGTTCTGACAGCTAAAGATTGCGTGTTCTGACAGCTAAAGATGGCGTGTTCTGACAGCTAAAGATGATGTGTTCTGACAGCTAAAGATGGCGTGTTCTGACAGCTAAAGATGACGTGTTCTGACAGCTAAAGATGACGTGTTATGACAGCTAAAGATGACGTGTTCTGACAGCTAAAGATGTTGTGTTCTGACAGCTTAAGATGATGTGTTCTGGCAGCTAAAGATGATGTTGTGTTCTGACAGCTAAAGATGATGTGTTCTGACAGCTAAAGATGATGTTGTGTTCTGGCAGCTAAAGGTGACGTGTTCTGACAGCTAAAGATGATGTTGTGTTCTGACAGCTAAAGATGATGTTGTGTTCTGACAGCTAAAGATGATGTTGTGTTCTGACAGCTAAAGGTGACGTGTTCTGACAGCTAAAGATGACGTGTTTTGACAGCTTAAGATGACGTGTTCTGACAGCTAAAGATGATGTTGTGTTCTGACAGCTAAAGGTGACGTGTTCTGACAGCTAAAGATGATGTTGTGTTCTGACAGCTAAAGATGATGTTGTGTTCTGACAGCTAAAGATGATGTGTTCTGACAGCTAAAGATGACGTGTTCTGACAGCTAAAGATGACGTGTTCTGACAGCTTAAGTCAATAGAGCACAAATTGGCAGTCAAACCGAGCCTGATTTGACAATTTATTTTATCGCAACTTTAGTTATTTTAATCATATCACCAATGGCCTTTAGCTAAGCTTGTTATATAATGTTTTAGTGCGTGTGTATGAGTTTTAAAAGTGGAGGTAAATATTAGCAGTAAGCAGTTTTTATGATAAATGTCTGTAACACAAACTTAAATTCACACGTAATGTGTACATAGACACACCAGCTCTGTCTGTAGTATGCTCAGTCTCAGACAACATGGTCACGAGAAGACAAAGATAAACAGCGCATTAATATCAAAGTGCATAAATTACAAATCATCCAATCTAGAGCGCCTGCAGGCTTTTCTTTTTAAAAAATAATCCCTACATAGAGAGAGAAGGGGGGAGACGAAACAACGCAAAATAAAAAATAATAAAAAACTAGGGAGATGGGAGAAAGGGGGGGGGTGTCTTGGATGGCAGCGTAGGCGGAGTGGAAGCAGATATTAGACAGTTGATATCGTCTGTTCATTTTAAATGCGTTTTACTTTTGGTGTATTTCTGGAACCATTTTTTTTTTTTAAACTTCTATTCTCTAAATTTACTGTGACGTTTGTACAAATTTCACCTGTAGGTCGAGTTAACCTTTCGAGAACTATAACCTCGGACACTAGACACTGATTCATGGCAACCCTCCCACCCCACCCCTTCGGGACCCATTTTCAGTTATACAAATGATATCCATCTCTAGAAATGGACCTCTTTGCTTTGTTATCCATTCAGTCCAATCAGTTAACTAAACACATCACATGATCTAATCAGTTCACTAAACACATCACATGATCCAATCAATTAACTAAACACATCACATGATCTAATCAGTTCACTAAACACATCACATGATCGAATCAGTTAACTAAACACATCACATGATCCAATCAATAAACTAAACACATCACATGATCCAATCAGTTAACTAAACTAATCTTGAGTGATTCAAACAATTAACTAAATACGTCACGTGATCTAGTTAAATAAAACACATCATATGATCCAATCAGTTAACTAAACACATCATATGATCCAATCAGATAAATTAACACATCATATGATCCAATCAGATAACTAAACACATCATATGATCCAATCAGACAACTAAACACATCATATGATCCAATCAGATAACTAAACACATCACATGATCCAATCAGATAAATTAACACATCATATGATCCAATCAGCTAACTAAACACATCATATGATCCAATCAGTTAACTAAACACTTGTTAAACACATAACACACATATATATATCCAGTTAGTTAAATCCATGCCATGATCCAATCAGCTAACTAAACACATCCCATGTTAAAAAACCAGTTAACTAAGAGAACATAGTTACGATCATTCAAGCAAAACAAAATCACAATCTTAGAACATTTAAACATTTGTAAGACATTATTAATTAATTTACATAGAGAGCTACTGTCAAATCCTTCTAATAGTTCCATTGCTTTTTTTTTCATAAGGCGAGAGAAACCCCCCCCCCCCCCCAAAAAAAAAAAAAAAAAAACCTCGATACATTAGTATAATATGGATTGGTACTGAAAATGAACTACTCGATTTGTAAACTTAGATATAATAAACATAGATTTGTATATTCTTAAAGTGGACATCACAGGGTCTAACGATACAATGGAAGACACAAGAAAACCCAAAACGAAACAGCGGGATGAATGACATCCAACAAATTGAAGAAACCTGGCCAGAGGAAAACGTCTTGGGGCGAGACTATTCGTTACAGAAGGCCTGAACACTGACCTACTACGTCACAACCTGTGGGCAGTTTAGACCAGTAGCTCGTTGCAACGTCACAGGTCTGTACGACAAATATTATTTTAGATTTTTTAAAACAGAAAATATCAAAACCTTTTGCATTAATATTTCAAAATATACTGGAAAATGATAGTCTCCGTATTATTTGCTATTAATAATGAATAGTTTAAAAAAAAAAACAACTGGTTTGCATATTTAATTTTATAAATTAAAGGCTTCACTTTCAGACAATAAAAATTGTATCTTGCATTAGAACTTTAAAAGATTAAAAATATATCAGTTTTTAAATATCTTTCTAATTTTTGAGATCTAAACGGGGACGGACTGATGGACAGACGGACCGCACAAAACTAAAAGCGGCAATTCTCCATTCAGAGGCCGCCAAAAACGATTTAAAAAAAAATCTGCTGTACCATTAAGACTTGTTTAAAACAAAAGAAAAACATGTCATTAACACTGAAGCTACACTCCCTCTCCCTTACCAATAATCACCCTAGGGTCACTTTCTTCTCTTAACCTTCCGTAATCGTCGCCATCTTGCAAGCTGAGCTTTGAAAAAAAGAAAGTTAGCAGACGTGACGTCATTGAGCAGACGATTTGAAACACGAGCCAAGTAAGAAACAGCGGGAGAGGGAGGGGGGCTTAAAAGGGATAGAGGGAAATAATCAATGTCAAATAATTGTTTTCCTTTGAAAGTTAGCATTGACTTAGCCCCCCTTTTCACAAAAACAAAATGTGTGTGTGGGGGGGGGGGGGGGAGGTGGTAGGTTGGGAAATGGGGAGGGGTGAGAAATAATTCAACGTCACAGCATGAAAAAACAAAAAAGTGCGCCAGATTCTGGGACTCGACCAAACCTTCTGCTCTCCCTTGCACTTTGTACTACATGACCTGAGCAGACTTGGACCGAGGTAGTATAAACTATACAGACGTATCTTAGGAAATACAAACGCTATCTTTATAGTGGACACCACTGAATAGACTCAGACAGACACCGCTGACACTCGTAATATGTAGACTTATGATAGAAGGGGATGTTATATTTGTTAGAAAACAAAAAACACACGCAAAATATAAAGAATAGTTAAAAAAGCAAAGTTTATATAAGGAAAAGCACCGCACAATAAATGACATATCGCTCAATACTGCAAGGTTTATCTACTTTATATATATATATATAATTTTTTAAATTAAGATATATATATATATATATATATATATATATATATATATATATGATTAAATAATTTAATTAGCACTAATTGTTTTAACTAATAGGTAAAACTTTTAAATGATTCATGTATTGTCTTCGATTATAAATAATTATACAAATATTCAACTTGATCCGAGAATTGGAAATGGGAGAAAAAAAAAAAGGTGTCAAAGAATCCAGACAGTTAGTCAGAGTGAGTTGAATTAAGCTTTGCAGTAACCCCAACCACAGTGGCGTCAATAATGTTTCCTTCCAAATGCACCCCACAATTCTGTCCTGTCCTTGACTGACTAGTAATAAACCAAACTCTTATTCTTCATGGGCGGACTCGTCGTGTTGGCTGGAGGAGGGGGCTAGAAGTCGTCTCTTTTAGTCATGAACTAGTCCGCGTACATTTAAATCAGTGGAGCCCTATGTTTTTTTTTGTCATGTGGACCATCAACATTTCCGAAGCAGAAATTTCCAAGGAGCTGGAGTGCAAAGGGCCAGATTTGACCCACGGCCCGTAGGTTGGGCAGCACTAACCTAAACCAATGTCTTAACCCAGGATAAGAACACAGATATCGCCGTTTCCAAAGTACCAAAGCTATTAGTTATAATTAAAAAAAGTAAACCAAAAATAAGGGGGAAAAAAACCCAGTTATATCGAATAGAGAGTACTGGCACAATTTAAATCCAAACACAAGTCAAATGTATGTGATATTTATATTTTGTACGTAAATGGAGTTGTTACTCAGTTTTTACCTGCAGTTTTACTTTAGTTCTAGCATTATTTTAGTTTCTCTTTATATATATATATATATATATATATATATATATATATATATATATATATATATATATATATATATATATATATGTGTGTGTGTGTGTGTGTTTAAGAATAACAATAGGTGAAAACAAAAGACAAGCCATTTTTTCGTGTACATGTTTTGTTTTGTTTTCTCTCTCTAGTTGCTGCAACAGGTGGATGTAATGAGTCACGTGATGATTCTGTTTTAAGTCAAGCAGACGTGAAGTTCTCTCAGAAGTGACAGACCAAAAGACTAAAATGATATCCAAAATTTGGAGAGGGCTGGGGGTGAGGAGGTGGATATGAGGAGATTCGGAGGGGGAAGAGGAACCAAAGGAAGTTTCTAGAAACTTCATCGCCCGAAATGATTTGTTTCTATTAGGCCTACAACGTTGTTCTAAAAGTAACTCTTTAGTTCTGAAGGAGGTATTCGTTTTGAGAAGAATAGATGGCGGGACAGACAGACAGACAACTCAGATAAAGCAGGGAAGAGAGAATGGCGTGAGGGTGAAGTAAGTGACAGACGGACAGACAGGTGTAAATGGGGTGGGGGATGGGATACACTGACAAACAGAACGTAACTTTTGTTTTGGCTTGTTTGTTATTTATCTTAAGAATCCAGAAATTAAAAAACCCAAGTCTTCACCGAGATTCAAACCAGACAATCTCTCGGTTCGGAAGCCCAGCGCTTTACATCCACGCCCCCCACAAATATGAACGACATTTGGGTGGGAGGTGGCGCTGAGGTAAAATGAACTTAAATCTACAAAGAACGTATTAAAAAGGTTTTGAGTCCAAAAATTAAGTAATAGCGAAGATACACAGACCCAGCTTTGACCTATATATTTTGCCGCCACCAACGCAAACAAAACTGTGGTAAAGAACACAGTACGACAAAGATCGACAGTACGACATCAGAAAGAGGCTGCAATCTAGTCTAGAATAGTTTGGTTTTCAAAATCATATTTGAAATGGAAAAGTTCAACAGTAAAACATTTAGACACATAAGAATTGAAGAGCAAAGCACAAAGGAAAAAAAAAGACTGATAATTTGGCCACGAAGAGAGAAACTGGCAAGTGACTTTGAAACCTCAAGTAACCAATAACTCTGCAATCACTCTGTTCAATAATCGATTCGCCAGTCATATACATTTCCTTCACCATTTTGACGGAATTCGCAGCCAAAAATAAAAAATTGATTCTTTTCTGGCACTCGATACTAAATACTCTCTCACAGACATGCACTAGATCTATGGCCAGAAGAAGCACATTTTAAGTTTTGAACAGGTGATGAATAAATTGATTTGGCAAAAGGAACACAATTTAATCCTCTGAATTCTGTTTTTTTTTGTTTCTCACTTTAAACAAGCCAAGACTATCCCCCCCTCTCCCAACTGCTTCAACACTTGCCTCCCTACCCTCCCTTCTTTTCTGTCCTTATATTCACCCAACTGTCTTGGCTTCCTCTTTGCCGTATCAGATCTGAATCTGTTGTTATTATGAAATTAAGAGATAGTGTGGTTCACGGTTTCATTAGGTAACATTTCTTTCCAACACCCTAAAAGAAAGGATCTGGTATGACATGCGTGTATTTGTTATGAAATAGAACGCCTATGTCCAACAGATAAGTAATGACCCAGACTCCAGAGGACCAAGACTTGGTATAGATTACAACCCCGAATTAAAAACCTTTTTTATATAAAATAGTAAACTAATTACTTCCAGAAATTATTTCCGACAACTCTGAAGAGAAGTAAGAAATGGCGCTTCAAGTTCAAGACGGAGCCGTACTGAGCAAGACTGTCGTTCTGTTATGGTCAATATACCAGGACAGAGAAACAATCGAACAAACAGTGGCGTCTTCGAGAGATGGAAGTCAGAAAAGATTCATTACGAAATATCAAGCAGTGGCGTCTTCGAGAGAGGGAGGTCATGAAATATTCAGAACAATACTGTGGAGCACTGTGTAGTTGCAGTGTGGGTAAAACAAGGGAAAAGTCTATTACAAATAGAAATGAGAGAACATCAAATATTTCTTTATTGCTTGCATGCGATGTCAGTTTTTTGTTTTCAAGTGGTTGAATTTGGAGGGACAGGTGTTAGAACTTGTACTAGTGAAAAAAAAGAGAGGAATGTATAAATTTTAAATGAGGAAAAAACAAAGGGGGAGGGGAGGTAAAAGAGCGGAAAAGGGAGAGAAGAAAGAGTCTGAGAGAGTGGGTGAGGATCCTATTGTAACTTACTGCCAACAGATTATCTTCTCTTTCTCTTATTTACTTGTATTCAAGTAGAAGGCAGATGTTAAAGAGAGAGAGAGAGAGAGAGAGAGAGAGAGAGAGAGAGAGAGAGAGAGAGAGAGAGGAAGTACCAGGAGGGTGACAGAGCTGAAAGAGGGAAGAAACAGGGAGTAGACTAATTTCTGTACATTTCAACGGTCATTACGCTGTATACATTACAAAGGTCTGGTCATTACAAAGGTAAGACCTAACAGGTGCACAGAGGCAAGGAGTACAGTTAGAACGCGGTAATCTAGTGCCGGGTCAACGCAGTCCAGAGGAGTGCAACAATGGGCTACTGGGGAAATCGTCAGATTTAAAAAATACCTTCCCCCCCCCCCCACACACACACACAGACACAAAAAGAAATATTACTCTATGGATGTGTCTACAACTTAGTATGTCTTGAACTAAATCCGTCTACAACTATGTCTATAATTAAAAGTATCTTGAAACAAGAAAAGCATTCAAAAAATACTTTAGAAAAAAACCCACAAAAAAAAAAAAAACGAAGCTTATACGAGGTGTAATTGTATCAATTAGTTTGGATCAGTCATGTCATCTCTCGATTAAATTTGTCATGTCATCTCTAGATTAAATTTGTCATGTCATCTCTCGATTAAATTTGTCATGTCATCTCTCCATTAAATTTGTAACAGATCTAGACCAACAACAATAAATCTCTGAGATTAATAAATATTTTTACCAATTGTTTTTGTTTAGCGCCATTTCCTACTTTTAGCTTTCTCATTACGATATGATCCTAGCACTTATCTGGAACAGTTGAGGGAAAATAATGGGGGTGGGGGGTTAGAGAACGAAACGGATATCTAGGTGGATTTTACCATAAAAAAAAAAAAAGGAACTACCTGAGTTCAAACTCATGGCCCAAGCCTTCTAATGGCCGACATACTTATTAACCACTCTGCTAGTGAGGTAATTTGACCAGAGAGGATTGTATAGTTATGTATTGTGTGTTTCAATTTAAAAGCGGCTACTTATAAAAGGGGAATAATTCAGCTTGTGCCACCACTTCAGTTAAGTACGATTTCTTTCCCTTGTTAGAGATACTAAACAAAATAATTAATTTAAAATAGTTTTAGAGATACTAAACAAAATAATTAATTTAAAATAGTTTTAGAGATACTAAACAAAATAATTAATTTAAAATAGTTTTAGAGATACTAAACAAAATAATTAAATTAAAATAGTTAATTAATTAATTGGTTATTTTTTTATTAATATTTTTTATAGATTCTAGTGTTGTCAGGTAAAAGAAATAATTGTGCAAAAGTTCAGCTTGATCTGAGATTGGGTGTTGGAGAAATATCGTATACAAACTTTTTGCTAGACAGACAGACAGAATTTTTCGGTCATCCAGTTTCCTAATTTATACACTTAACTGAACGGACGTTTTCCGTTTAAAAAAAAAAGAACAATGTTTTTGGAAATTCGAATAATAGGAATACCTAACACTATAAAGCTTACCTTGACGTCTCGAACTGGCCCCGTGTGGCCCTTCAACACTCTCAGACAGGTCATCGTCTTCAGGTCCCACTCCTGGATGCTACCATCGCTGGGGACAGACATGGGGACAAACTGTAAGAAACTCCAGAAGAACAAGTTTTGTGTGGCTCTAATCTACCTGGACAGCTAAAGATCTATATATGAATGTTTCCTAATCTACAAGCATAAAATATTAGTAATTATATATATATATAGGCTGGAATAAATAGAACAGTTTTTTTTTTAAAGTTTAAAACAATGCAAAATATAAAAATTCTTACAAAAAACACAAAAGCTTATCTCAAGGGGAAGAACTTCGCCCTTAAAAATATATCTATTGTTATTGCACGATTAGGAATTAATTATTTGTTTCGGTAATAGGGGAAGGTTTTACTTAGTAACAATGACGTGACTTTAAAATAGGGATAAGGGTTTTCAAAACAGAACGAGATAGTAGTCGACAAAAACAAGACGGCCTTCAGATCATTGTAGAAATAAGTAACATTTTACGGACGTAGCTGACATTCGATGGTTCCCTTCATTGGTATTAAACGTGTTTGATATTCAACACCAGAGTCGACTACCTCTATTGATTGTTTCGGTCTTTCGCCGGTGTTACTGGATTACTTTGAGTTTAATCCATTTAGTTTGCTTGCATTTTGGACACCGCGGTAGCGCCCAACACTATCAATAATGTAAACGTTATTTCCTTTATTTGATATCAAATTAATTAGTTAATTACCAATAATTAATTGACTAATTGGGTTTGTTTTTTTGATTGATTCATGTTTTGTTAGGTAAAATAAATAATTGTTTAAAGGATCAACTTGATAGAAGAATGCGTGAGGAAGAAATAGCGTTTAACAATTATTTAAGGGGACAAACCCAACACATTTATCATTATCTGTAAATATTGAAAGATTAGTTTCCCTTGTTGCTATTAAACCAAATAATAAATTCCCAGTAATTAATTGTCTAATTGGCTACATTTTTTTATTGACTCGTGTCTTGTCTATGTTAATGAATAATTATGCGAAATTCCGTTTGATATGAGAATGGGTGAGGAAGAAATAACGTGTACACACTTTTTACCAGACAGACAGACAGAGTGAGTTAAGTTTCGTAAAAAGGCAAATTCTCTTCAAAAGTAATGCTAATGTAGTGTAATAGAAGAACACAAACCTATTGGCCTGTTGTTTCAACTCTGGAGAGTATAGGTAGGTTATAATTCAACTCTAGAGAGTATAGGTAGGTTATAATTCAACGATTGGATCCGAACAAATGTACATTTTCCCAGAAGTGAAGAATGTGGCATAAGTGTGCACTTACCTGGAGGCCGTGTAGAACCGTCCCGCGTGGTAGGTCACTCTGTGGATGGTCGCAAGGTGAACCTGGACAGCAGCCTCCATTTCTCCGGTCCTGAAGTTCCAGAAGCATACCCGACCTTGACTATCGCCTCCCAGCATAAGACTACCGTGTACCTTGGAGAGTGGAGATGAAATACTCTATGATAATGATTGGCGATCATGTCGTACATCAGATTAGCCATTAAAATGACAAGTTAGTATACTGGGCGAACCTATTTGGTGTAGCTTCAACGATGTAAACAAATAACATAACATGACATAATTTGATTGATCCAAACAAATAGAAATTCAGTTTGACTACAATTGTCCACCTCAGCATGACTGCTATAACAATAACAATAGAGATGCAAACCCCTACAACATTCACACATTACATTGCTACACAACCAGCTCTAAATGAATTAGACTTCTATGTACTTCTCAGTTCTCAGTGACGACAAGTGACTTTGAAAAACCCTAACTGAAAGTGGAATAGAGGAGTTTTTGAATCTTTCAGTTCTAGCCTTTAATGGTGAGGGGTCGGCCACTTCGTCCTAATCTGATGTAGATGTGGTTTTATGGGTGCAGATTGTCTTTTAAGAATTGTGTATGTTTTGTTTAGAAAGGCATCTTTCATGAAAAAGTTCTCCGAGAGATGGTAGATGTGTTCCAGTGATATAGGATGTTTTTTAATGTATCGGCGGATCAAAGATTTCAAAAACTGAAACTGAGTGTTTGTGTGCATGTGTGTGCGAGTATATTTTGATGACCCGAGGAACTGGAGAGGGTGCAAACGAACTTAGAAATGAAAACTATACGTCCCCAGAAAGTGCAAGACGAAAGTTTGAGAAGCGTTGACTTATGGGAACGAAGAGTCACGGAAACACAGGCACGTGTTCTTAACCCCGGAAATACTCGAGGAAGAGGAGAGAGCAAGCTCGGAACATCGCTCTCGAAAACACAAAGCCCAATATTTGGTGAACACCCGGCAAAACAGACACAGAGACTAAAGAACAGCCCTAGGGGGGGAAGTGGGGAGTGAGAGGCGGGGGGGGGGCATATGGCCGCCATCACTGCAAAGCAAAAGCAGCTACCAGCTTCACATCGGCTACAGATTGACTGCACGTATCGCCAGCAAGTGACGCATGGCGGGACGCAGGAACTAGATTTAAATAGAAAGAGGACGTATTGCTATCGACGCTAAGCAAAGGAGAAATGATGAGACAATGAACACATAAAATAAACACATGCAACAATCGTACAGCATTGCGTTTAATGCTTGCGTGAAACGTCTGTGAATTGTGTTACGTGAATACATGTATTCATTAGACTAGTTTTCAGGTATCAATCTGCTGAGATGAGATTTATTGAAAAGAAACATAATTAACTCTAGAACTCTAGAACTTATTTAACTTTATAGATCCTTATGGAAAGTTGTTGTGATTACAAGGACTCTCTTCTCATATAAAGACAAACACAACAGAAACATAGACACAAACACAACAGAAACATAGACACAAACACAACAGTGTCCACTGACACAAACGTTCTAAGGATGTGACCAGTAACAAAAATGATCTTAGATTTATTTAAAGCCTGTAAAATGTGTCGTCCTCATCTTTCGGTTCATATCGCAAAAGTGTACCACTGTATACTTGGTTCATTTCAATTTTACAAGGGCGTCTTTAACCCTTAAAACGCGTGTGGTAGTTTAGCCTCTAAACATTAGAATTGTGTATGCACTCATTGTAAAACAGTTCAGAACTTTAAGGGTTAAAAGTACGTTTTCATCATTTGTTGATATCCTGTTAACATTAGTGTTACACCTCTTTAGATGCTTTTGTTATTCTGGAATTGCCATGATCGATCATCTGTCAATCTGTCACATGTATACAATAGTGGTGTTGTAAACTACGGCACTATACGAAGCCGAAGGTAGCGATAAATGGAAATTCAGTTTGATTACAACTGTCCACCTCAGCCTTACTGCTATAACAATAACAATATAGGCCAATGTCTGAGATGAAGTACACAGTGTTATCAGATCAGGCAGCTCTCCATATAGTTTTTGTATTCTTTAGGATAGTTTCGCAGCCAGTGCCTTATTTGGGCCTCTTGGTGGAGAATGCAGTTTTAAAGGGACATCGTCGGCTTTCTCCACAAGGACATATTTCATTCCAGAGCATATGAGTTCTCGTTTATTCTACTCAGGTAATATTTTCTTGAATTCCTCCAGCCAGAGCGCAATTCTCAAATGTCTATTCGTTCTCGAACACTTGGTCATCTGGTCAGCCTTCTCATTTCCTTCTAGTTCAATCTGTACTGGGATCCATTGGGGAGAAGTTTCCTTGCTGTTCTTGCGCTTCCCAAGGGCTGTCCTAAGTTGTTTCACATAGGAAGCACAAGAGGTTGTTTTTTTCAAGCTTTGACGGACTGTTTTGGCATCGGCCATTAAGATGATCTGACTGTTCCGCCTATTAGGATGGTCTACTAACGTGGTAGATGCTAATTCTAGTGTTCCCCCTTATGATCTACGGCTGTTAGGGAGCTCACCAGTTGCAAGGGAAATAATCAAAGAAATAACAAAAATTGAAACGGCTATTACTTTAAAAATAGCTTTTAAACAGCTCAGCTTTCAGGCTTGCAGCATGCCCAGTGCGCTATGGTCCAACCTCTTTTGAGGAGCAGTGGTGGGGGAGGGGTAACAGTCTTCAGGCGCTCAGCCAACACAACTCTTATGGAGTCGGGTGTCGAACTCGATCCATCTTGACATAAAGCTCAGCGGTTTAAGCCTCTCGGCCACACATCCCACACATTTTGAAGACATGCAGACAATAGAATACCCTCAATTGCTCAGGACTATGCTTAACCTACTGTAGAGGAAGCAGATCAAAAGACCACCTGTTTCTACATACACCAATACGGGTGGCTTCTAAGCAAACAAGAGTGGAGAACCATGGTTGCTCGCATGTCACAGCAATCCCTTATTCTCCTCCCATAACGACAGCAAGCCAATGATGATGCGCGATTTAAAGACGATTAACTCATTCTCTATCCATCATTACAGCCCAAGGAGAAACCAAAAAATTCTAAGAAGCACCTGCTAAGAGAGCGGGAATATCCGGAAAGTAAAAATAGCATGCTTCAGCTTTAATCTCGGTCTGCAATTTAAATTGTGTGGCCCTCCACCGCCGCACATCGACGGGCAAACGATAGATAATATATACAAGGGCCAGGCCAACACAAGGAGCAGGCTTGGGCTCGACGTCTGCCATCGATAATAAACTGTTTGATGTAAACACAGTTCCGGTTGGTCCAAACAACAAACAACTGGCAATTAGAGTTGACATTTGCCTTGTAAACACGCAGGGCTTCAAAACTTCTTTTTTTTTGGCGGGAGAACGACTCCCTGACGTGATTGGGAGGGGAGGTGGTAACAGATTTTTATCTCTATAAGAATTTTTGTGGGGTTCATTTAGCATATGTATATATGTATTACCCACCGGCTACGCCCCTCTAATTTGTCACCTGATTTTTCACAATATATTATTGCATGAACATCCACCGATGTCTCAAAATCATTTCTTTGAAGTTTTGAACATCAGCCCGCCCCTCTCTCCTGCCTCAGTTCTAAATCTAGATGAAGATTTAGACCAAGTCCTTGTGACATTTCATTTAACAGTTTAATTCTTTCAGAGCGACGTTACTGTCAGGGAGTAACTTTGTATTTTTAATGTTAAATTTTAAAATTCTCTCTCTTTTTTTTTATTTTCCTGATGTGAGAGTGATTGTTCACTATTTTGTTAGTTCATTGGATAAAAAAAAAAGATAACATTGGTTCCTCTTTTTTAGTTTACTTTGCGAGGCTCGAAAGAAATTTAAATCATACAAGTTCTTAGTGCTTTTGTTCATTTTTTAATGGAATCCAAAGTTTATGTTTATTTTTTTTGATTTTTCAATATTTATGGATTAAATATATCATTGATGAAATGTTTCAGTATGTTCAGTATTTAGGTTGGGACGTAGACTAATATTCTTCAGTTCATAATGAAAAAGGAAAGAAACAAAAAATGTTCATTGGTACTAAACGATATAGAATGAACTTTCTAATGGTGAACAAAATAAAACCAGTGTTACAGAGATTTCAAAACATTGTACAAACAATAAAAACCTATTTTAAAACAAAAATATTTACAATATCTCCATTACACAAGTTAAAAAACAGTTATTCTATATGACTAATAAATGTTAAGATTTAAAAACAGATTATCCCGTCACATCCCCACCCCCTTTTCACCCCCCACCCCTTTCCCTGGAAATAATCCTGGTTAGCGAATGTATTGATGTGCTAGACTGTATAAAATTTGATAATAGGCCTTTAGATCTAATCTTAGAAGACGGTGCGCAAAATGTTCCGCCAAAAAATTTAATTGATTAAACTCTTCCATGAATAATGCCTACATGCGGAAATACCCGAAGACGTGGAGTCCGTCTTTTAGTGAAATTTAAATGTATTTTTTTGTTGTTGTACGGTACTTGAAAAAATGAAAACGGTAAAACTCGAGTTTTCCCCAGCGAGGCCAACAAGCTCGCAGTTCTTTTCCTAACGATGTACAGCAGGTGTCGAATTTCTAGGAAAATCTATAGAGCCGTTATCGAGATTTGTGCCCAGGTTTGACCCATCCATGTTCCATGAGTTGAATAGAGGTATTGTAATAATAAAACGCCAGAACCTATTTTGAATGTAAAATATCCAGTTTGAGTAAAACACCGTTTTTTCGCCACCCACGTGACTCACTCACGTGACTGGATGAGTCTTTTACTTCTCATTAAATACTCACCAGCGCTATTACTCACTGGAGGTAGTATTATCATCATGAGTGTTTTTTTTTTTCTTTTTTCTTTTTTAAATAACTTGTTTTTTCGTTAAGGAATCGCTCAGATGTAAAATGTTTAAAATAATCGATGGCCCGATTACCTACACTACATCAACCTGCTTTGATTTAAATAGCCCTGTCAGCACGGGACAAAGTTCAAAGACAAAAGAGGAATCGATTCCTCCCACCTTCATCTTCTTTTTAAATTACCCTTCAAAACAAGCAAAACTTGAGCCTAAGAGCGAGATCCTTGAAAACAAACACGCACACACACACAAACACGCCCACCTAAGTATCGATTACACCTAATCTACCTTGACAAGGTAAACGATCGCTGTTATCTGATTGGACCGTACAACGGTGTGCCTGTGGAAAATGGGACGGGTAGGTCAAATAATCCGACATAATTAACTTAACAACAAAATGTACCGCCATGTTGACGGAAGAAACGCATCAACCATTTTCGCAGCGAGAAAAAGATCATGAAATTTTTAGGCTAAAAATGTTACGTTTTGTTCCAGAGCTTTGTGCGACCAGATTTAGATTTAGATCTATATTCAGGCGTTGAAGTTGAACATAGGAATTAAGTTATTGAAACGTTACAATGTTTGCTAGCCTCTGTGGCCTCTTACCTCTCGTGAGAAGATTATTTCACTTTGCAAACCTCTAGTGTGACTAAAGAGGCCAATCCTTGATAAGCAGCTGCGGTCACAGGTAGGGCGTGTGTAACAGAGATGGAGTGACCTCTCGATTGCTGGGAGAAAGCCTGGGCGGTATATTCAAGTGCATTGTGGGACTTGTGTCAAAAGAGAAAAGAAATTGAGAGAACTGTTTCCCCTAGATACAGATTTGTAGAGGTAAACACAATATTTAAAAACACGAGTCTATCGACTTGAGAGCGTCTTTCATTGCATAACGTTTCGTTAAAAAGCTGTTTGGTACTTGGGCTTGTTATAAAACGGAGAAAACGTCATCAGGACTTGTTATAAAACGGAGAAAACGTCATCAGGACTTGTTATTAAAAGAAGAAAACGTCATCAGGACTTGTTATTAAACGGAGAAAACGTCATCAGGACTTGTTATTAAACGGAGAAAACGTCATCAGGACTTGTTATTAAACGGAGAAAACGTCATCAGGACTTCTTATAAAACGGTGAAAAATCAGTATTTGTCAAGTTGAAACTACATCCGTATTATGACTTGACTAAGACCTAGCCTGCTTAATGGATCCTGATTGGAAATATGTAATGAATTATACAGGCTCCTTGTAAATTAGCATTGAATACTGGCCATGCCCATCTGATGAACATAATGTTATTGCGTCGCCCAGTTTAACGTTTCTGAAAGGGTTCCCCTTAACTTTCCAGTGGAGGTCCCTCTTTCCCCACTTTGTCGGAACAAAGCACGCGAAAGTCTAAGCTCTAAGCCCTCTAAGTTTACTATTGCCTTTTTATTTGCGCTAGTCTAAAGGAAGCGCGATGGTTGAGCGGTAAAGCGCTTGGCTACCGAACCGGGGCTCCCGGGTTCGAATCGTGGCGAAGACTGGGATTTTTAATTTCGGGATCTTTGTGCGCCTCTGAGTCCACCCAGCTCTAATGGGTACCTGACATTAGTTGGGGAAAAGGAAAGAAGGTTGGTGGTTGTGCTGGCCACATGGCACCCTAGTTAACAGTGGGCCACATAAATAGACGACCTTTACATCGAACTTCCCTATAGATCACAATGTTTGAAAGGGGAACTTTACTTATAGACTAAAGTGTCACTAAAGTGTAGATTATATATAAAGAGAAATAAATAAATGTATATCCGAAGAATACATAGACTTGCAGCTTTCTTTACGAAATGGCTTACTCAATGACCAGGATGTGAATCACCCATTGCATCCACGCCAGGCTGGCTATCCAAACCCTCATCCTCTTTGCTTTCATCGCTACCATTATCACCGTGCCATTATCGCCGTGGTCGTGTTGGACCTCAAACGTCTACCTTGCGTAATCTAACACACTCGTCGCCAGCTTTCAAACTCCCAACTCTCAACATCAACAGCAAGAGAGATATCCTGGCCGTCAGCAACAGAAAACGTCAGGACATTTATCAGAAGCTTTCGTTCTACCAATCATTTTCAAGTCGAGATGAACATTTTAAAAACAAGTTCACCCAAAACGTAGATAAACGAAACAAAAAAAGGAAATATTCCATTTATATACCTGAAACACGTGTAATACATTGTTCCTCATTCCAGCCTATGGATGATGACATTGATAGTATGACATTAAAGATGATTACTTAAATTATGATGGTATTGATGGTATGGCATTAATTATGATGATTACTTACATGACGACGACATTGATGGTAAGACATTAATAATGATTACTTTAATGGGGATGACATTGATGGCGGTTACTTTAATGATGGTGTTAATGTCGATGACTGATGATTATGACATTGATGAATGATGACTTTTCTGGTGATGCTGCTGATGATGACATTGATAATTATTAATTTAAAGATAATATGATATTAAAGCTGCCATTGATGACAATTATGCCTATGACATTGATGATGAATAGTTTAATAGTGCTATTGATGGTGACAACATTATAGGTTTTTTTTAAATATATTTTTCAAAAAAAAAAAAATTGTTTAGACTTTGTCTAAATCAAAATTGCAACAGTCCGAACAGAACTCTGATTACTATTTCTTTCCAGCTTTTTTTTCTTGTCAAGAAGGCCATGATTTCTTGGGCTCGTGTGTAGCCTCGTGTGTAGCCTCGTGTGTAGCCTCATGTGTAGCCTCATGTGTAGCCTCGTGTGTAGCCTCGTGTGTAGCCTCATGTGTAGCCTCATGTGTAGCCTCGTGTGTAGCCTCGTGTGATTCTCGCCATTGTACACCATGCGACGTTGTTTTTGTTTTTCCAACAATACGCCGGCTAAGAGAGCGATTCCTTCTTTGTAAAAGAAGCGTGGTGATGGATGTTAGTTGGCAAATAGGAGCTGGGGGGGGGGGGCGTTTCTTAGTCCACCAAGTCCAAACAAATTACTCAACTTGAAAAAAAAATCCACCCTTTGAAATAAATAAATAAATATATATATACATATATCTTAACCCTCTTAGTTCATAACCTCACGTTAACAAAAATGAAAAAAAAAAAAGACACATTAACCCTTACACCACTACAAGTCACATTACACGTACATATTGTGAAATAATTCATTCTTACTGTAAGCAGTCACAGAGTTAAGAGCGCCCTACATTCTCGTCTGTGCAACTTAGTCACGTCGTACGACGTTAAGCACATAGTTTACTCACTAGTCACACATTTGAGCTGTATATTAATATCCGTAATGACGTCTGTATTTTCCGGGACCATAATCCTGATTCTCAAACACTTTAACTCCTTCGCACCGGCAACTCCTTCCTAATTATCCAATTTACATTTTAACAAATGCGTTCATAGATACGTACGTTTGTTTTTCCTTATTAATTCCCCTCCCCTCCCCCTACCCGTTACCACGGACGGTGCAAGTGGACGCCTCCTTAAAGCGTAGCACAGAGACACTTCTGCTGAGTGATTACTGTAATAGTTCTTAAAGGCAGAGGTCGCGAATAGCGTTAGCACAACAAGTGGGGGCCGAATAGAAAGGTAAATGAATAGATCTGAACATTCAACACAACAAGTTTGGGAAAAAGAAAAAGAAGGTTAGAGAACTCGAAAAGTGGAGAAAGCAGAAGACGATGGATTCGGAGGCACTCCTAGAGTATTACCTATATTACTGTCATCGCTGGGACAGGTGCTAATTGGTAATGGTAGGACGAAAAGTGTCGAAGAGACTAGAAAAAGAGAGAAAAAGAAAGAAAACTGTTCATAACATATGAGGTGGTGGAAATAAAAAAAAAAAAAGCCACATATGTCAAGTGAGTGGGTGTTTCAAAAAGAGTTGCTTACAGCGCTGTGATCAGATCATGCTATGAACACTTTAAAATCAGATCTTTCGGGAAGAGAGCTCTTCCGAACATTTCAAGCGCTTTGGACTGTTAAAAAAAAGTCATCCATCTATTGAATTTTAGTTTGCTAGTATTTCTTTCACAGGCGCCAAAAGGAAATTATAAGAATTAAGGAGTTGGAAAAAGGAGGGGGGCGTAATTCTTTTTTAAGTAACTGTAAAACAAAATGCTTCCCATTTTATACTTTTTGCAGTTTGTATAAGAATCACGTATAGTGTTATAACCCTGGCATGCACACCGCCATCCAAGCTAGTGCAGAAGGTGCGCACTGTTAAAGACTAGACTGAGAAGGTACGCACTGTTAGAGACTAGACTGAGAAGGTGCACACTGTTAGAGACTAGACTGAGAAGGTGCACACTGTTAGAGACTAGACTGAGAAGGTGAGTACTGTTAGAGACTAGACTGAGAAGGTGCGCACTGTTAGAGACTAGACTGAGAAGGTACGCACTGTTGGAGACTAGACTGAGAAGGTACGCACTGTTAGAGACGAGACTGAGAAGGTGAGTACTGTTAGAGACTAGACTGAGAAGGTGCACACTGTTAGAGACTAGACTGAGAAGGTGAGTACTGTTAGAGACTAGACTGAGAAGGTGAGTACTGTTAGAGACTAGACTGAGAAGGTGCACACTGTTAGAGACTAGACTGAGAAGGTGAGTACTGTTAGAGACTAGACTGAGAAGGTGCACACTGTTAGAGACTAGACTGAGAAGGTGCACACTGTTAGAGACTAGACTGAGAAGGTGAGTACTGTTAGAGACTAGACTGAGAAGGTGAGTACTGTTGGAGACTAGACTGAGAAGGTGAGTACTGTTAGAGACTAGACTGAGAAGGTGCACACTGTTAGAGACTAGACTGAGAAGGTGAGTACTGTTAGAGACTAGACTGAGAAGGTGCACACTGTTAGAGACTAGACTGAGAAGGTGAGTACTGTTAGAGACTAGACTGAGAAGGTGCACACTGTTAGAGACTAGACTGAGAAGGTGCGCACTGTTAGAGACTAGACTGAGAAGGTGCACACTGTTAGAGACTAGACTGAGAAGGTGCACACTGTTAGAGACTAGACTAAGATGGTGCGTACTGTTAGAGACTAGACTGAGAAGGTACGCACTGTTGGAGACTAGACTGAGAAGGTACGCACTGTTAGAGACTAGACTGAGAAGGTACGTACTGTTAGAGACTAGACTGAGAAGGTGAGTACTGTTAGAGACTAGACTGAGAAGGTGCACACTGTTAGAGACTAGACTGAGAAGGTGAGTACTGTTAGAGACTAGACTGAGAAGGTGAGTACTGTTAGAGACTAGACTGAGAAGGTGAGTACTGTTAGAGACTAGACTGAGAAGGTGAGTACTGTTAGAGACTAGACTGAGAAGGTGAGTACTGTTAGAGACTAGACTGAGAAGGTGAGTACTGTTAGAGACTAGACTGAGAAGGTGAGTACTGTTAGAGACTAGACTGAGAAGGTGCGCACTGTTAGAGACTAGACTGAGAAGATGCGCACTGTTAGAGACTAGACTGAGAAGATGCGCACTGTTAGAGACTAGACTGAGAAGGTGCACACTGTTAGAGACTAGACTGAGAAGATGCGCACTGTTAGAGACTAGACTGAGAAGATGCGCACTGTTAGAGACTAGACTGAGAAGGTACGCACTGTTAGAGACTAGACTGAGAAGGTGCGCACTGTTAGAGACTAGACTGAGAAGGTGAGTACTGTTAGAGACTAGACTGAGAAGGTGCACACTGTTAGAGACTAGACTGAGAAGGTGAGTACTGTTAGAGACTAGACTGAGAAGGTGCGCACTGTTAGAGACTAGACTGAGAAGGTGCGCACTGTTAGAGACTAGACTGAGAAGGTGAGTACTGTTAGAGACTAGACTGAGAAGGTGCGCACTGTTAGAGACTAGACTGAGAAGGTGTGCACTGTTAGAGACTAGACTGAGAAGGTGAGTACTGTTAGAGACTAGACTGAGAAGGTGAGTACTGTTAGAGACTAGACTGAGAAGGTGCGCACTGTTAGAGACTAGACTGAGAAGGTGTGCACTGTTAGAGACTAGACTGAGAAGGTGCGCACTGTTAGAGACTAGACTGAGAAGGTGCACACTGTTAGAGACTAGACTGAGAAGGTACGCACTGTTAGAGACTAGACTGAGAAGGTGCGCACTGTTAGAGACTAGACTGAGAAGGTGCGCACTGTTAGAGACTAGACTGAGAAGGTACGCACTGTTAGAGACTAGACTGAGAAGGTACGCACTGTTAGAGACTAGACTGAGAAGGTGCACACTGTTAGAGACTAGACTGAGAAGGTGCACACTGTTAGAGACTAGACTGAGAAGGTGAGTACTGTTAGAGACTAGACTGAGAAGGTGCGCACTGTTAGAGACTAGACTGAGAAGGTACGCACTGTTAGAGACTAGACTGAGAAGGTGCGCACTGTTAGAGACTAGACTGAGAAGGTGCACACTGTTAGAGACTAGACTGAGAAGGTGCACACTGTTAGAGACTAGACTGAGAAGGTGAGTACTGTTAGAGACTAGACTGAGAAGGTGAGTACTGTTAGAGACTAGACTGAGAAGGTACGCACTGTTAGAGACTAGACTGAGAAGGTACGCACTGTTAGAGACTAGACTGAGAAGGTACGCACTGTTAGAGACTAGACTGAGAAGGTGCGCACTGTTAGAGACTAGACTGAGAAGGTGCGCACTGTTAGAGACTAGACTGAGAAGGTGAGTACTGTTAGAGACTAGACTGAGAAGGTGCGCACTGTTAGAGACTAGACTGAGAAGGTACGCACTGTTAGAGACTAGACTGAGAAGGTACGCACTGTTAGAGACTAGACTGAGAAGGTGCACACTGTTAGAGACTAGACTGAGAAGGTGCGCACTGTTAGAGACTAGACTGAGAAGGTGCGCACTGTTAGAGACTAGACTGAGAAGGTGCGCACTGTTAGAGACTAGACTGAGAAGGTGAGTACTGTTAGAGACTAGACTGAGAAGGTGCGCACTGTTAGAGACTAGACTGAGAAGGTACGCACTGTTAGAGACTAGACTGAGAAGGTACGCACTGTTAGAGACTAGACTGAGAAGGTGCGCACTGTTAGAGACTAGACTGAGAAGGTGTGCACTGTTAGAGACTAGACTGAGAAGGTGCGCACTGTTAGAGAATAGACTGAGAAGGTACGCACTGTTAGAGACTAGACTGTGAAGGTGCGCACTGTTAGAGACTAGACTGAGAAGGTGCGCACTGTTAGAGACTAGACTGAGAAGGTGCGCACTGACTAGACTGAGAAGGTGCGCACTGTTAGAGACTAGACTGAGAAGGTGCGCACTGTTAGAGACTAGACTGAGAAGGTACGCACTGTTAGAGACTAGACTGAGAAGGTACGCACTGTTAGAGACTAGACTGAGAAGGTGCGCACTGTTAGAGACTAGACTGAGAAGGTGCACACTGTTAGAGACTAGACTGAGAAGGTACGCACTGTTAGAGACTAGACTGAGAAGATGCGCACTGTTAGAGACTAGACTGAGAAGGTGCGCACTGTTAGAGACTAGACTGAGAAGGTGCACACTGTTAGAGACTAGACTGAGAAGATGCGCACTGTTAGAGACTAGACTGAGAAGATGCGCACTGTTAGAGACTAGACTGAGAAGATGCACACTGTTAGAGACTAGACTGAGAAGATGCGCACTGTTAGAGACTAGACTGAGAAGGTGCGCACTGTTAGAGACTAGACTGAGAAGGTGCGCACTGTTAGAGACTAGACTGAGAAGGTGCGCACTGTTAGAGACTAGACTGAGAAGGTGCGCACTGTTAGAGACTAGACTGAGAAGATGCGCACTGTTAGAGACTAGACTGAGAAGGTGCGCACTGTTAGAGACTAGACTGAGAAGGTGCACACTGTTAGAGACTAGACTGAGAAGGTACGCACTGTTAGAGACTAGACTGAGAAGATGCGCACTGTTAGAGACTAGACTGAGAAGGTGCGCACTGTTAGAGACTAGACTGAGAAGGTGCACACTGTTAGAGACTAGACTGAGAAGATGCGCACTGTTAGAGACTAGACTGAGAAGATGCGCACTGTTAGAGACTAGACTGAGAAGATGCACACTGTTAGAGACTAGACTGAGAAGATGCACACTGTTAGAGACTAGACTGAGAAGATGCGCACTGTTAGAGACTAGACTGAGAAGATGCGCACTGTTAGAGACTAGACTGAGAAGGTGCACACTGTTAGAGACTAGACTGAGAAGATGCGCACTGTTAGAGACTAGACTGAGAAGGTACGCACTGTTAGAGACTAGACTGAGAAGGTGCACACTGTTAGAGACTAGACTGAGAAGGTGCGCACTGTTAGAGACTAGACTGAGAAGGTGCGCACTGTTAGAGACTAGACTGAGAAGGTACGCACTGTTAGAGACTAGACTGAGAAGGTACGCACTGTTAGAGACTAGACTGAGAAGGTGCGCACTGTTAGAGACTAGACTGAGAAGGTGCACACTGTTAGAGACTAGACTGAGAAGGTGCGCACTGTTAGAGACTAGACTGAGAAGGTGCACACTGTTAGAGACTAGACTGAGAATGTGCGCACTGTTAGAGACTAGACTGAGAAGGTGCGCACTGTTAGAGACTAGACTGAGAAGGTACGCACTGTTAGAGACTAGACTGTGAAGGTGCGCACTGTTAGAGACTAGACTGAGAAGGTGCGCACTGTTAGAGACTAGACTGAGAAGGTGCGCACTGTTAGAGACTAGACTGAGAAGGTGCGCACTGTTAGAGACTAGACTGAGAAGGTGCGCACTGTTGGAGACTAGACTGAGAAGGTGCGCACTGTTAGAGACTAGACTGAGATGGATGTTTACGTAGGAGAGAAGCAACGGAGATCCGCCCAACTCTAGAACTTAGGAAGAGGCTGTGGCCAATGCGAACATTGTTACCATGTCTTTGTGATGTCCCCTTGTGAATAAACATTTGTGTATCGTTGAGTCGCCTCCCTTATATTTCAATGTTGCAAACAAAAGCATTACGTTTTAAGTCGTTGTATTTTTGTTTTAAATTGACAAATTATTATTGGTAATTAAGTCCGAAAGAAAACTTCTATTTATAATGGACCTTATTCACCAAAACGAACGGTCACGTGATAATACTGATAAAACAACGGGAAAAAAACTCTCACGTGATAACCATTGTTGATTAAAATGAGATCGTAATTTGCACAAAAGAGATAGAGAAGCACGTGACTAGATGTTGTTTGTTTACGATTGCTGAATGAGGTCCTAAAAGAAAAACACATGCACATAAAACAGGAAGTACGTCCTCAAATCTGGGTTTAAACTTAGACTAGAGTCTAGTGTTATTTTGTCTTTTCAAGAACACTGCACCGGAGAGAGCAACCCCCCCCCCCCCCCGCCCCCTCCCACCTCAGTGGTTGACAAGTAAAGCCTTAGATCTTCGACTCCAGGACTCACCCTCACCCCTGTTCAACGTGCATCCTACAATATCATCATAATTTCTAATTTGTGGGGGCGCGGGGAGTGAGAGACGATGGTAGGCAAGAGGGAGGGGGGGGGGGGGGCTGAACAACATTATCAGACCAGCACCATCCCACCCACTCACGCCCACCTCATGCTCCCCCACCCCACCCCACGTGAAGTGACTAAGACACATGACACACTCCAGAAAAACGTCTGCGCCCAGTACGTGCGCGTTTAATATTCATAATCAGTGTCTTTTGCGTATCATTGGCGCAAGCGATACCTGTCCGGGGGAAGCGAGGGGGGTCAGAGGTGAAGACAGTTAACTCTAAGCCGCGAAAGAGAGAATTATGAAAAACGCCATAATATCCCGCCACTCCAGCAGGCGATAACACTGGACTATATATTTTTATCAGGCACTTAAGGATGATTAGTATGAAAAGCAATGTAATAATAAATTGTAACAAGTGACAAAACAAAGCTTTGTAACAATGAACAGGGCAAAATACTATGTTAACAAAAAACAAGATAGAACTATGTCACAAATAACAATACAGAACTATATAGAGTTTATAGAGTAGTTTATTTAATCCGGACATTACATGTTTATTTTGATATTTAATATGAAACTAGCACGCTGTATAATGTGCTTATCCATTGTCCAATGATTCTAACCCAATTTCTTTCCAATTATCTACCTTTTTATGTAAGAAAAAAGAATTTCAAATGTCTATGTCAGGTTGTTGTTTTTTCCTATGTTACCAGGATAACTTTACCTCTTCCTAGGGTTAAGACTATATTTTTTGATAGGCTAAGTCTATGCTAATGAGCCCGGCAATATTTATTCTGTTTTTGGAGCTGTTTTATTTGATTCATAAGCCAAGTTGTTTGATTCCATACAAAAAAAAAATAGTAAGGTGTTTGTATTAAATTACGCTTTTCTTACCAAAATTTATTTCAGACAGCCAGTTTTGGAAATCAATGTTAATGATCTTATATTATTATTTTTTTTTTTTGTGTTGTTTTTATAGAGAATAGATGGGCAAATGTTTAGAGTGAGCTTGATACATTGAATGAAGTTAAATGCCTAGATCTAGACCTACTAGATAGATCTAGATTTATTTAGAGAGAATATAGAGGATTCAGCTATTTAGGCAAGAATGGCCATTCTAGCCTGTACTATACTACAAAAGATCACCTGTATTAGAAATGGACCTCATTCACCAATCGTAAACAAACAAACAAACACATTTAGTCACGTGATCTTATTGATAAAACAATGAAAAAAACTGTCACGTGACAACCATCATGAATTAAACATGAGATCGTAAATTATATAGAAGAGATAGAGCACCACGTGGCTAAATGTTGTTTGTTTACGATTGGTGAATGGGGGTCCATTTATTAAATGAATACACAAAAAACACAAACATTCAACAAACATCTAATCATTAAAACATAAATTAGTCTTAAAGTTCGCGTAGAAGTCACTATCCCAGTGAAATAATTTTGGTAGAATCTGAGGGGCTATGCCTGGGGATCTTAAAATTTAGTTAATATTAATACAGAATTAAAATCTGAGTTTATTGATGCCAAAATATAGAGACTGTTTGAAATAAATTATGGTGTTTGGAATCAAATAAAGTGTGAATTAAATGAAAACATATGGTCTCTTTGACATTAAATATAATAACAAATATAGGTTAGGGGTACAAATATAAGTAGTCATCCTTATTCTCTTTAAACTAAAGACAGAACTATGTAACAAATAACAAGACAGAACTATGTAACAAATAACTAGACAGAACTATGTAACAAATAACTAGACAGAACTATGTAACAAATAACTGGACATATGTAACATGCAGCAAAAGCCACATAACAAGTCGGACTTGTGGAAAGGTAAAAGACTACTATAAAAAATATTTTCAAAGAGTAATCGCAAGAACCAACTGTCTTAAGACTGACAATATCTATACATTAGACTTATGATGAGAGTGTGCTTCCAACATGGGGAGATAAAAGAATCAAAGACTAAATGTCTGATTTAATAACAGGTTTAAGTTTCTTTCTTTTTTTTGGCGAGTTTATCAACTCTCACGAGAACTCAAAATCTCGTGACCATGTGCATGTAATCAAACTGCATTACCACTCAACCACCAAACCCCTTTATGACGTAATAACAGGTCTCGAGATCTCAGTCAGTTTTCTTAAAATTGTTTTTTTTTTCGGGGGATGGGGGCGGTGGGGGGGGGGGGGGAAGAATACCATTTTCCAACACTAACAGATGAAAGAGAAGGGAAGAAAAAAAACTGAGTTTTAAGTGAGAGAATTATGATTGTCAGCTTGAATTAAAAAGATGAACCAGAAAACAAACGACAGAAAAGGAAAAGAAACGAACGCAACACTAAATAAATAGCGTCGGTAATTAAAGTCAAGAAATATTATCAAGTCAAAACTGTAATAACAGACGCCAAAAGCAATTGAAAAGGATGAAGGTGAATGCAAGTACAATAAGATGGATGTGGGTTTACTTTTTACTCGGAAGATTTGGAAAAAAAAGAAAAGAAACGAAAAAAAAGGGAAGAGAAGTAAAACGGAAATAAAGATCAGGTCATTATCTGCGCATGCTTGAAAAGTTAATAGGCGGGAAAATAAGTTGCTTTTTTTTTTTTTAGAGTGAAGAGATAAAATAGATAGAGTGAAATCACAAAAGGTTTGAACAATTTCATCCGTGATCCATGAGGTGAGAGAAAGAAGAGGAAGTTTCATTTATCAGACGTCAGGTTTATTGCAGACGTGAGATGCGACACTGACATACGTAAGCGGCTAAGGTGGAGAGCAGATGATGTCACTGGGTGGAAGGCCACGAACAGCCACGGTGTGTGTGTATGTGTTTTGTGGGAGAGTGTGTGTTTTGTGGGAGAACGTGAGATCTAGACTATACCATGTGATCTAGACTATACCATGTGATCTAGACAGTACCACGTTATCTAGACAGTACAATGTATCTAGACTATACCATGTGATCTAGACTATACCATGTGATCTAAACTGTATTATGGGATCTAGACAGTACAATGTGATCTAGACAGTACCATGTGATCTAAACTGTATTATGGGATTTAGACAGTACAATGTGATCTAGACAGTACCATGTGATCTAAACTGTATTATGGGATTTAGACAGTACCATGTGATCTAGACAGTACCATGTGATCTAAACTGTATTATGGGATTTAGACAGTACAATGTGATCTAGAATGTACCATGTGATCTAAACTGTATTATGGGATTTAGAGTATTTTAGACAGTACTATGTGATCTAGAATGTACCATGTGATCTAAACTGTATTATGGGATCTAGACAGTACAATGTGATCTAGACAGTACCATGTGATCTAAACTGTATTATGGGATTTAGACAGTACAATGTGATCTAGACAGTACCATGTGATCTAAACTGTATTATGGGATTTAGACAGTACCATGTGATCTAGACAGTACCATGTGATCTAAACTGTATTATGGGATTTAGACAGTACAATGTGATCTAGAATGTACCATGTGATCTAAACTGTATTATGGGATTTAGACAGTACTATGTGATCTAGAATGTACCATGTGATCTAAACTGTATTATGGGATCTAGACAGTACAATGTGATCTAGACAGTACCATGTGATCTAAACTGTATTATGGGGTTTAGACAGTACAATGTGATCTAGAATGTACCATGTGATCTAAACTGTATTATGGGATTTAGACAGTACAATGTGATCTAGAATGCACCATGTGATTTAGACAGTACAATGTGATCTAGAATGTACCATGTGATCTAAACTGTATAATGTGATTTAGACAGTACAATGTGATCTAGAATGTACCATGTGATTTAGACAGTATAATGTGATCTAGAATGTACCATGTGATCTAAACTGTATAATGGGATTTAGATAGTACCATGTGATCTAGAATGTACCATATCATCTAGACAGTAATATATGATCTAGACTGTACCATGCAATCTAGACAGTACCATGTAATCTAGACAGTACTATGCGATCTAGTCAGTACCATGTAATCTAGACAGTACTATGCGATCTAGACGGTACCATATCATCTAGACTTGCTACACATGCACCAGGTGTATTACTTGATCTAGAAAATGTTTTCACTGCTCCAAGAGTCTCCCGCGTCATGACATTCAATGAGTTCATTAAAATTTTTAAAAATATTTCACAAGCTGTATCCGTTTTGTCTGCGGATTTGTTCGTAAGTTCTATCTATAGTCGCCCGCCGCAATAGACATTGGGCGCTCGTCAAAGAAAGACACAGCCAGACATTCACAGACACAATCACACAGAAACATAACACACACACACACACACACAGACACAACATAACGGATTAGTAAAAGTTTTCTTTCAGACTCTAAGGGCCAGATGATGTAAAGGTCTTTTTTTTCTGAGACCTATGGCTAACGAAGGTGTCATGTGGCCAGCACAACGACCAACCGCCTTTACTTTTCCCCAACAGATGTCAGGTACCCATTAGAGCTGGGTGGACTCAGGGACGTCCCAAAAATCCAGAAATTTACAATCCGAAGTGTTTACAAAGATTGGATCAACATGGCGGAAGTATCGAATCAGAAATCCCATTGGTATCGAACCTTGCTGAGATTACTCCCTTAGAGCACGTGAGAGGAAGCGAGCAGTGAGTTTTAAGGTCGCCTTGTCCCAGTACAAGGACAGCCCTAATGCCGCACACGGACCAGTTATATCTCTCTCTCATTTCCTTGTCCCAATCGTCCCTCATGCAAAACGCGACATTCGTAAAGAAGTATCCGCAATTCATTTTAATTTCTTAACAAAAACAAATCCTTTGAAGTAAAGGGAGACAGTAGCGTAAAGAGAAGGAAAGGGAGGCAATGCAGCAGCATAAAGAGTAATGTTATAAGTGGAAGTCTAAAAATTATGCTCTGTGAGTGAGTTAAAGCAAACTAGGAGCCCTAGACTCGTCAAGCACAACGTTACGTCTATATGCATGTAGAAATTATTATTATAATTAGTCTATTATATAACTACACGTTACATGTTAAAATATCTTCGTTTTCATAATGTACACAGCTATACACACACACTGGATCTAATCCCAGATTTTTATTCTGGTCACTATTTAGATCAGCCATATTAGGATTTGCTGAGCTTAAAGGTGAACGAAATCACTTTAAAGTTGGCCCGATAGTGATCTCTCCCCTCTATCTTTCTCTCTCTCCCTCCATTTCTCTTTCCTACTCTCGCTTTCTCTCTGTCTCTCTATTTTTCTTCGTCTATCTATAGAGAGAAAGAAAGAAAGAGAGAGAGAGAGAGAGAGACAATGAAAGAAAGAGAAAGAAAGAGCGTAAAAGAATGAGAAAGGAAGAAAAAGAAAGAAAGAGCGAGTGGTAGAGAGAGAAATACAAGAGAGAAGGGAAGATGTTGAAAGAGAGAGAGAGAGGTGAAGAGATTCTACATTCTTAAACAGCAATGTTAACACTTATAAATAATGCACACTCACAAAATTAATTGATTCTGTTCCTTCACTGATAAAAGACGAAAGGCAGTTAATTAAATTAAAAAGCCAACCTTAACATAAAATAAATGGCTACACCAATTTAAAAAATCCTGGCTACTCACCGCTAGGCTATTTATAACTCCAAGCGGCGATTCAAATTTCATACGTCTACTGCCAGATAGTGCGTCTATCAGTTCAGTTTGTCTGCAATAAGAGTCATCAAGAGATATCTTATATTTAATGAGATTTATTAAGAGATGACTGATATTTAATAAGATTTATCAAGAGATATCTGATATTTAATAAGATTTATCAAGAGATGACTGATATTTAATAAGATTTATCAAGAGATGACTGATATTTAATGAGATTTATCAAGAGATGACTGATATTTAATGAGATTTATCAAGAGATATCTGATATTTAATAAGATTTATCAAGAGATGACTGATATTTAATAAGATTTATCAAGAGATGACTGATATTTAATGAGATTTATCAAGAGATGACTGATATTTAATGAGATTTATCAAGAGATATCTGATATTTAATAAGATTTATCAAGAGATAACTGATATTTAATAAGATTTATCAAGAAATAACTGATATTTAATAAGATTTATCAAGAGATAACTGATATTTAATAAGATTTATCAAGAGATTGACAGAGAAGTGCTTAAAAAGAACGCACTTCTGGTTAGTTTGTCGTTTGATCTAAACGATGTATTCTTTCGACCCTTCCTATTACCCCGCCCTCTCCCAACCACACACTTATTAGCACTTGAATTCTACAAGTCCTTAAAAGGATGAAGCAATACTGATTAGCTGCCCTTTTCAATCCTTTAATCGCAAAGTAAGCAATGCAGAGTTGTCAGCATGCGATACGGTCCATAAGTTGCATATCTGAAGAAAAAAAAAATTGAATTCTTCGACTGCCAGCGTTATGATGCTACCCCCCCCCCCCCGGCGCAAGAAATATTTTGTCTCGTGATTTATAGATGAATGAAACATTTAAAATTGTTCTTCCCTTGGAGCAGTTCAAAGGTCACTCCACTATTTGGCAATCTAGTCCACTCTTTACTGCCTCTTATCTTGTTTTGTCTTATAAACTACAAACGTTACTTCAAAGAAAGAAGATGATTGCGTCCTAGGCGTGTTCCTAGATCAATCTAGTCATGAAATGACTTTAAATTCTGCCACGTGACTGGTTTTACTGGCTGACTCAGGCAACCCATTCCATGCTCTAATAGCACTAGGGAATAGTGAGCATTCGTAAAAAAATGTTTCCTAGCATATGGGACAAGGAATCTGCCTAGGTATGACATTAAACTGCCTAATCCTGGGCAACTGCCTCGACCAGGTAAGAAGATAGGCTTTTCACCTATACTCATGTTAAATTTCATGAAGTCACTATCTTACGAAGTTCTTGACCCACTCCCCCCCCCCTCTATTTTCACACCCCTTTAATAGATAAAAGAAAAACTTGCATTCAAACAATAGAATTTCACTCAACAAGAAGTTATAGAAACTCATTTCTTTTTTTTTTTCTTTACGACATGTGAAGAAGATTAAGAATTTCAAATAAATATTTAAAAAAATGGCTTGTATGAAGATTTAAAATCTATTTTCTTAACCAAAAATAAATATGCCTCTTCCTATGTTGAAACAAAGACGTTGGAGTGCCCCATCCAGGGCAGGATCCGGATTGCCTCGTTCTGGACAGAAAGAGAAGAGAAGAAGAAGCCTTTGAACAAACTGCAAACTATAGCTTTTCTAGATTTTGATGTGTAAACGATACGAGCAGACGGACGGACTGACAGACAACACTAAACTAAAAGTGACAAAAAAAAAACAACAAACAAACAAACAAACAACAACATAATAATTAAGGTGTAGATGACAAGATACTCTTAAATCGAAGACTATTTAAATTTTAAAACTTGACGGGGTGGATATAGGAGTTGGGATAGAAGAAAATATAAATTATTATTTTGAAAAACAAACAAACTACAATTATAAAGTCTACTAGAATTAACTAGCACTTTCATAATCTCTATGCCGCAACTCTTTTATCTGACTTTCCAACTGATAGCAAAGGGAGACAAAAGAATTTCAGTCGAGATCATAAATGTCGACATGGCAGAAGATAAAGAGTGGGTTATTTCCCTTCCCGAACATGTTCACAATCCGGACAGAAGCACTTCGTAATTTAAGTCTTTGAACAGGAATGTATTTCTCGGGCTAATGAATATTTCTTGAACTCTAGATGGAACAAAAAGGTTAGGGCTGCAACATTGTACCCACATTTAGAGCCCCCAATATTACACTACAACATATCAAATAACCTTCAAATTATGCAATATATGAATGTTCTAGCCTGATATGACCCGGGGCTTGCGGGCCTTCGTTTGAGTATTATTGATCTACTATATTGAGTTTATATCTATGTCAAACGTGAAAAATTTTCCGCTCATTTGTTTTTAAAATTTTGCCACGAAAACAAAAGTAGAGTGTGAAAATAGGTTTACCCGTTCAACCGACAGATTCATAGCCAATTTAAATACTGTGAAAACGGGTTTGCCCGATTTGTTAAAAAGTTTCGTTCTTAAATAGAGATACAATTAGATAATTTTTGACTAAATTTAGGGCCCTTCCGTTATGGCAGGGATATTAAACATATACTACGGTCTCCGACATGATCTTAGGAATACTTATGCCAAGGTTTATCAATATTGGTCAAAAGATTTTGATTTTTATTCGGGACATACATACACCCATACATAGGCTACGCCTTACTTTATGCTTTATAAATTAGATGAATACTAGACATATATTACCCGGCGTCCTCATGTTATCACTGTCGATATAGTTACTGAGAGTGTTTTAGAAACAATTAAACGAAATAATAATGCTATAACAAAGCGAATGCGTGAATTTAAACAATAGTATAAACGAGCTATCAAAATAGTTAATCGACGTAAATCCATTTTTTTAAATAAAAACATTTGCTCGTAGGTCTACATATATTTAGATCTAGAGTCTAGATACTATTATACTAGATGTAGACCTACTATTATAAGAGTGAATTCCTTGTCTCAAGAAGCTTATTAATTATTGCAAGTTAGGATATTTAATATTCCCCATATAGAGCCTCATGTAGCCTATCCAATCATAGTGTGTTTACATAGCGGTGTGCACGACACATGAATGGGGCTATTAAAATGTATGTCAATATGGAAGCTATAGCAAACGAATGTATGAAAAATGCTTTAGAAACACAAAATTTGAGGGTTAATTTGAAAAAAAAAATGAAATGAATGGACTTTATTTTGTATGTTAATGTGTTAAAGAATAAAGTAGATATTTCCTATTTGAATTAGATCTAGAAATAGAGTTAGATCTAGACTGTCTAGAGTCTAGACTTAGATGTCGGCCTCGATAGATGAATGGGATTATAAAGTACGTCAGTACTTCTAAATTCGCAGATATAAGGAACGAATTTATGTAAAAATGCTTTTGAAAGACAAATTTGAAGCTTAATTTTATCAAATAATGAAATCAATTGACTACATTTTGTAATTTTCATGTTTCAAAGTAAAAAACTATCTGTGCAAAGTGTAGTTTTTAAAAATTAGATCTAGATCCTTTCGATCTTCTTCGATCTGATAAACATGGTCGAGATCTATAAAATACTTTCATAGAGTTGGACACCTTTTTTTTTTTTTTTTTTGAGGGTCTTAAGTTTGTTTTAGGGCTACTATACATAAGCTAAGCGCTTTACCGCTCAGCCACCAGGCCTCCCTCCTCCAACGAGAGAAAGGACCCTAATTGCTTTGATTTGTGTTGAGAAAGTGGATCCAATATTGAGTCCAGTTTTGTTTCGAGAATGATCCGTCAAGTTTGATTAACGTGATTCCGATCCGATTGTCCCGATTATCGAACTTTCGTGGTCATTTGTAAAGCAGACGACTTTGAACAATTTGGGAATGAACTTCTCAGAACACATGCCAGAACAAGACACTCCTCCAGGAGCGCCATACTTCGAAACAGAAAGTATCTCGGATGACTTTCATCCAGCCAATCAGGTAAACATGCCATATACCACCATTTCCCGCCAAATTTCGTTTTAATGTTGGCCAGGTGGTCTTTATAGTCAGCTCCTACCTGCAGTGGTACTGCTTCCCCCCCCCCTTTTTTTTTTAAAGGTGAAAAAGACGGGGAGGAAAGACTGTGGTTGACGGTGGCATCACAATGGCTAAAATAATCTTGATCCCATGTCGCCAGAGAGCAGACGTTTGAGCAGACGTCATAGCAGACGACCAGACACCCACAACAACAAAACGGCAAGCTCGCGGAGTAGCTCTGACGTGCCAGATACAACCATTTCTTTTTTAGCATTGTTTCAGAAAGAAAGTAAAACTTGTATATTTTTTTTTTAAAGACCTATAGATTTAGGCAATTAAAAGAGCTCAGGTAAGTGGATCCTCTTCTGACAAGATTGCTTATAATTAATTGATACTTTACTTTAAAAGAATATCTATTATATCCATTGACTGATTTTTTTATATACTGGAGGCAAAGAAGTCATAATACATTCCTGAAGTGTCTTCACTGCAAGATTGTTAAGTAGCAATCCATTCTTGTATAGACTTTCTTCTTTCAAGATCCTGAGCTAGCGATTTAGTCCAGCACAGTCTTTCTTCTCACAAGAGGCTGAGGTAGCAATTTATTCCTGTATAGCTTTTCTTCTTTTAAAAGCATGAGGCAGAAATGTATTCCTGCATATTCTTTCATCCCCATAGAGCTTGAGGTAGCAATACATCCTTATAGTATGTCCTGCTCTCTCCGGACTTAAGGTACCAATAAATCTTTGGCTACCTGGCATTACTCTTCTTCAATAGAAAGTTCTCGAGACAAAAGTCAATGTGATCTGGCTAAGTTGAATTACTTTGAAGCATTAAAAAAACACGCTGGTGTTATTGGTTGTAACGATTACTTGTGTGCGTTGTGTGACAAAACATGGGTCCATATCGTCATTTTATCATCATTGTCTTAGCTTTTTTTTTCTTTTTCAAGTTATGAAACCGAATTTTATTTTCAATTACTTCTAATCAAGAGGACCGGATAAAGAAGTTTCTAGGTAAAAAAAATTAGACGTTTTGGTGATAGAATATAACTTACTCCTAATAGATCTATAGAATAGAACTTATCCTAATGGATCTATAGACTAGAACTTGTTCCTAATGGATCTCTTCTGTCTGTTTCCTAATGAGAGTAGCAGGATTTCAATTAACCCTTAAACCACTAAATTATGAAATACACGAAAAAAGAAATCAAACTGTAACGTAGATCTTTGCTTTGCTTTTCACGTTTCCAATGTTCGTTAGACTTGTAGATTATCTGGCCTACATCCTGGTACAAACCTCCCGCAATACAGCAGGGGATGTCAGCAGGGGTGAAAAGGGGGGGGAGCTTGAACTTGAGACAATCGAGTTCAGATCGCATACGACCAGATAGCCATCTACATACGAATGTAGCATCAATCAATTTATATTTTTTCAAATATACAATGTTTCAACTGAAAAATAAAATGGCCAAGACTACATTTGTTTAAATTAGTTCAATTTTCAAATAACCATTACGGCTTCCGAATCCCTTAAAGCAGGGGTTCTCAACCTGTGGGTCGCGACCCCCTTGGGGGTCGATTGACGATTTGGCAGGGGTCACCTAAGACCATCGAAAATAGGGATTGTTATTTTCTACTCTTCTATTGCTGTGTGTGTGCGGGGGTTGGGGTCGCGACAGAGTGGGGGATTGTAAAAAGGGGTTATCGAGCATAAAAGGTTGAGAACCGCTGCCTTAAAGGTATGTATTTCGTACGTCACGAGATCCAGGTAAAGCTTATTCCTATTTTGTACAATGCTGATATCAACTTTGTCTGAGTGGAGTTTTGAACAAGTTATTTCTCCAACTTCCCATTCATATAACATGTTGTAACTTTGCACAAGTTTTAATTGTCGTATGACAACACATGAATTAATTTTAAAAATTTAACCAATTAGTTAATCAATTAGTTGCAATCAATTAATTTCGTTTTACATAGATAATGAACTAATCTAAGAGAATATAAGCATTGTGTAGAGAATCAAAACGTTTGCTAAACATTTTAATTACAAAATCTTCTAGTCTTGAATAGCTTAGTGTCCTCAAGTCGATCTTGAATTGCTTAGTGGCCTCAAGTCGATCTTGAATAGCTTAGTGGCCTCAAGTCGATCTTAAATAGCTTAGTGGCCTCAAGTCGATCTTGAATAGCTTAGTTTCCTCAAGTCGATCTTGAATAGCTTAGTTTCCTCAAATCGATCTTGAATAGCTTAGTGGCCTCAAGTCGATCTTGAATAGCTTAGTGGCCTCAAGTCGATCTTGAATAGCTTAGTTTCCTCAAGTCGATCTTGAATAGCTTAGTTTCCTCAAATCGATCTTGAATAGCTTAGTTTCCTCAAGTCGATCTTGAATTGCTTAGTGGCCTCAAGTCGATCTTGAATAGCTTAGTGGCCTCAAGTCGATCTTAAATAGCTTAGTGGCCTCAAGTCGATCTTGAATAGCTTAGTTTCCTCAAGTCGATCTTGAATAGCTTAGTTTCCTCAAATCGATCTTGAATAGCTTAGTGGCCTCAAGTCGATCTTGAATAGCTTAGTGGCCTCAAGTCGATCTTGAATAGCTTAGTGGCCTCAAGTCGAATTCAGACTCGATCAGATTTTTTTAAACAGCTTTTGAAAAGGCAGCACGAAAACTTTCTCCCTGGTAACACCCTCCGCCCCCCCCCCCCCCAAACTGGTACACAAAGGTGAATGGACACAGTGCACTGAGAACGCTATAAGTTAACAAGCTGCTACAAACAAAATATTTTGTCTCTCACAAATGTGTTATTGTTTGTCGTAATTTGTTAAAAATGTATTACATGATTGATTCAAAATAATTGATGTCAGCTTTGCTTTTTTAAGTTTTATTTTTCAGACTTCTCTTGTTTTTTTTTTCTCAGCTTGAATACACTAAACGAGATTTCACCCAGAACGACTCAAGAATAAAAACGTTCAACTCTTAGCAAGAGACCACCTGTTGATGGCCTAAATCCAAGAGCTTCAGACAACTAAGATATTTAATTGTAATAACCCCAGCATTTCCAGCTCACACTACATCCATCCTCCGACCCAACGCTCCCCTTTTGCCCTACGAAGTGATAAAACATTTTCCCATCTTCGTGTGCCAAAAGGCAGGGCTCACATTTCCAGCGACCACCGGCTTTCGACAAGTCTGTCTAGAAAAGAAAAAAATAAAATGAAAGATTTAAACTGGCCAGGTGGTAGGCCGTGTGCCATGACAAAAAAGAGAATCGTAAAACAAAATGTTGCCAAGGTGGGCAGAGCTACCATCACAAAGGGGGGTAGTAGCTATGTGCTGGGTTAAAGTTAGAAACAGCCGTTGTACAGAATAAAATCTGCGAACAGGTGAAAGTCTAGACTGAAGTTTACTACAACCCCCGACCCCTCCCCCCCCCCCGCTCAACCAAACTAAAAGGAACGTGAACAAGGCACATAACATTCTGTTCATTACAAGAAATTATTTTTAAAGCGACCAAAGTTAAATTCATAAGATGTGAAGTAGGTCACTGAACAACATCAAATGCGCAAAGGGTGTGTCACACGAACACACGGGTTATCTGCTGCTGTTAAGCGGTGAATGTGTGTGTGTTTAAGTAGAACAAAAAAAACACGCTGTCCTCTCGAAGATGTCCTCATCAAGATGTTTTCAAGATGTCATCCCCAAGATATTTTCAAGATGTCCTCCCCAAGATGTCCTCCCCAAGATGTTCTCAAGATGTCCTCCTCAAGTTGTTCTCAAGATGTCCTCCCCAAGAAGTCCTACCCACGATGTTCTCAAGATGTCCTCCCCAAGATGTCCTCCCCAAGAAGTCCTACCCACGATGTTCTCAAGATGTCCTCCCCAAGAAGTCCTACCCACGATGTTCTTAAGATGTCCTCCCCAAGATGTTCTCAAGATGTACTCACGATCTCCTCCCCAGATGTCCTCCCCAACCGTACAGAGTGTCGGCTGAAAGTGTTTGTTGAAGTTTTTCTGCTGCTTGTGTTTCTGATGTTCCTTCAGATTTGAAGATTGTTACATCTTAGCCCAAACCTACCACAGGACCTCGGGAAATAGTAGAAGGTAGGGTTCGAAACCGAAACAATAGGGACGACAGTCCAGAGTGCTTACGACACGACCTTCAAGTCTTTTGACGTAGCATTATGGGGGACATTCAAATCTTCATTTCTTTGTGGCATTTTGACAAAATGAAAGCTTAATAATAACCCACTGGGAAACAGAGCTTGCGTTTCTTAAAAGGGAACTAACTCATCTTTTTGTGTTTTTTTTTCTTACAATTTTTTTTTCATAGTGCTATGAATAGCAGGATCCTGTGCTACCAGTGTGCGTAATCAGGACAAGCCTATTTTGAAAATGTTTTTAAAAAACTGGTTGTTCGCTTCACTGCAAGCAGAATCAAATTACTTTAATTTTCAACAAAATAATAATAATAATAATAATCTTAATTGTCCGTATGGAAATTCGTCTTACAATTTGTGCATTACACCAAACAAAAAAACATTATAACTATAAGAAACCAAAATGTACATTCACACCAGACTCACTCATAATTTACATGTGACAAAGTTTATACCAGATGTTCATATGATTTGATTGCCAGGGGAACAAAAGAGTGTTTGTGTCTGTTTGTCTTTGCTATCGGTGTCTTGTATCTCTTTTGTGATGGTAAAACCCTAACTAACCAACACACACACACACACACATATACATGTAAGTAAAAAAAAAAGAGTGGACAAGACTTCACAGAGCAATGAATTCATAAAGGAAGATAACTCTGATTCATTAATAAATATTCTAGTTAAGATAACTCTTGAAAAAGGTATGCATTCAAGCAACAAAGATGTCAGGAGTAATGGCATTTTTTTAAAAGTGATTGAAATACAAAAAAAACAAGAAAAACAATCAAAATATTTTTTAAAATCTTTTTTTAAACAAAAGAAAAAGAGCTTATCTAAAGGGGAAGAACTCTGCCCTTAAAACTATATCTATCAATAATGTACATGTTATTTCCCTTATTCGATATCAAACAAAATAATTCATTACAAATAATTCATTAATAAATTAGGTATTTTTAAAAATTGATTCATGTTTGGTTAGGAACCATAAATAACTGTTTAAAGTATCAACTTGATCGGAGAATGCGTGAGGGAGGAATAGCGTTAATAAATATTGAAGGCAGCAGTTCTCAGCCTTTTAAGCTCGGCGACCCCTTTTTACAATCCCCCATTCTGCCGCGACCCCCCCCCCCCCCCACACACACACAGCAATAAAAGAATAGACAATAACAATCCATATTTTCGATGGTCTTAGGCGACCCCTGGCAAATCGTCAATCGACCCCCAAGGGAGTTGCGACCCACAGGTTGAGAACCCCTGATTTAAGGGGACACATTTTTGCCATAACTGTGAATGCTGAAGAATTAGTTTCCCTTGTTGGTATCAAGAAAAATAATTAATTACCAGGAATTAATTGACTAATTAAATACTTTTTTTTTATTGATTCATGTCTTGTCTATGTCAATTTTTAATATTACGAAATTTCAACTTGACACGAGTTTCAGTTTGATACGAGTTTCAGCTTGATACGAGTTTCAGCTTGATACGAGTTTCAGCTTTTAATACGAGTTTCAGCTTGATACGAGTTTCAGCTTGATACGACAATAGGTGTGGGGGAAAAAACGTGTACATATTTTTTACCAAACAGACAGACAGAGTGAGTTGATATAAGCTTTGTAAAAAGTGAATGAGCACTAGATACTTACAAAGAGGCTGTAGTGACTGCGCACATGTGACCACACATGGCCAGACTCTGGACAGCCGATTCAAAGTTGATGACGTGGAAACAGTAGAATGTTGGTCGCTTCCAGACTCTGACTGACCGATCCGCGGAACCTGAGACACTGGTCAAAAGATGCAACAATGTATTACAAAATATGAAGCAGAAAACACGCAAGAAATGAAAAGTTTACGGTCCCTATCCTATACTTCTATATTTCTTAAGCGTAATAATACAAACATTAACCAGGCTATATATTAATAACCTAACGACTGCAGTATCAGATCTGGTGGCAAGGATGAGATGTAAACCTTTGGAATACAGTCTCAGATGCAGCGATAAGGCTTAGATATAAAACAATAGAGTCCTACCTTTTTTTTTTTCGGACTGGGGGAAAAAGAGGGGTGGGGTGGGGGGGGGGGAGAGTCAATTTAATTTCTAACGCGCGAGTCATGAAAAACCATCCCATCACAAAGTCACTGATTCCAATGCGTCCGAGCCTCTGTAGCTTGTTGGCAGAAGTTTCGAAGGAATGGACGACGCCCATGACCCGCGGGCCGTAAGCTGGGCATCACTGAGACATTAAACACGTCGATGCAGTCCCTACACAGTAGACCAGGCTAAGTGGAAGGAATGGTTGACGTAGAGATGTATTTTTGCTTTTAAAAAAAGTTATTCTCAAATCAAGACAGAAACCAAAGTATAGGGACATTAGAAAAAGTCCAGTAGGCTATCAGAGCGTTGTGCATCCCCAATTATACCTTAGACCACCGAGAATGATTTCTGTCAACAGACCTGGACCGGAAGCACTTCACCCCTAGTCCTGTGTGAAGTTTCCACCACGTCAACGATCGTGCTATGTTGTCGTAGTAACTGCCGACACCTCCACTGGGAATTTCTTCATACATCGACCGTCACTTGTACGGTGGTGGAAGAATTACCATTATGGGTAGCCGCTTTCCTTGACAGCCCCCAACAGAGAGGTGGTTGGTTAAGGCTTGATTTCCACACAGGGTCTGGGAGTACCGTTGCATTGAATGCGTTGACTCACAAACTCTCGGAGTAGACTTATGGGGACCAGTTATGCTTCCGTCGTTAAATTATAGGCCTCCACACACCAA
The DNA here is from genome assembly GCF_947242115.1 of Biomphalaria glabrata. Lineage (NCBI taxonomy): Eukaryota > Metazoa > Mollusca > Gastropoda > Planorbidae > Biomphalaria > Biomphalaria glabrata. The sequence goes on along the minus strand of NC_074713.1, from coordinate 46,229,495 downwards.
ACGTTTCCACAGAGGCGCCACGTAGAGGATACAGAGGCGTCATGTTGAGGCCTTCACGTTTGGCTCAGATATTGAGTCCGGCGGAACTGTTCTCACTAACAGGAGAAGGGGCAAACAACTAAGGGACCACAACTAATGCCCAGGCAGTCATGAGATGATCCATAGTCGCTTGGCGACTGAAGAAGGCCATAGTTAGCCTACTCAGTGCGTTAGGGTGCAATCTCTTGTATGGACCAGTTGGGGGGGGGGGGGGGGGGGGAGGACAGGATTTAGACTCGAGAAAGACCTAAACTTTAGAAGATATGGCGCCCGTTGTAATCAACATTATGTCATTTATTACTTTGCTTTTTCTTCAAAACAAAATGTAAGGGCCTTCAGGCAAGTGGGGGGCCTTAAGCTTTAGCGTATATCGCCTATAGATAAATCCAGCGTTGTGGACAGAGGGTATCTGGGAGGTTTCCGTACTGCCATTAGGCGCTCGTCAAACACAACTCTGCTAGGGTCGGGATTCGAACTCGAGACCCCTTGTTAGGTGTCCAAGCCGTAGCCAGGCGGCCAAACATTCCACTTGTAAGAAATGTTTACAGAACACTATCTTGCTTTCAGAATGAGACTGACTAAAGAGCAACGAATAGAAGTTGAAATTCACAACAGCATGGAAACTATTTGAGCCTGCCAAGTCTGCAGAACAATATGTTGTGTTGGATGCACTATGTGCCTCGTTTCAAGTTCACACTGGGAAAGTGCTCCTGGTCCGTACAATTAGCCATCTGCTTTGGTAACTCTGACTGGGGGGCATGGCTCAAGGTTGTGTAACTGTTAAAGTTTTAATGAATGAAAGACGCACGGGATTGCCTACTGATAGTTCGGATAAGAAAGAAAAACAACAGACTACTAACAGGGTACTTGTATCTAGTAGATAGTTCTATGTACTTACAGAATGTCAGCGTTGAACTCCAGGCAAGTGACTGAGTCACCATGACCTTGTAATGTCGTTAGGTTGTCTAGATTCCTCATACTCCAGATCTGGAACCAATAAAAATTTACTTTGTTGAAAAAAGTAAAGCTTATATTGAGTGAAATTTCATCCATTATTTAAATAAATCATGTAATTAATTTCTGACAGATCTAGACTAACAATAGTAAATGTGTGCGATTGGAAATAGTTTTTGATAATTGTTTCTGTTTAACGGCAACCGTTTATGCTTAAAACTTTAGTGGGACCAGTTTGGAGGAGGGGGGGGGGGGGCGAGGAGGTATCTACGAGAAGGTTTCCGTGCTGCCTTTTAAAAGGCTATTTTTTAAATGATTTTTTTCGAGTCTGAATTTAAACTCAAAGTCTCCAGCCTTCATGTTAAAAGGTTTCATAGTCTATTGTTAGTTTAAAATATTTAGTGAAAGACATTCTCTAGAAAACGGCTTATCTCATCTCCCCTTAGCGTAGCACATTTTTAATATAAACAAAATTAATTAATAACGACTAATTGATTTATTAATTGGTTAATCTTTTGATTGTTTCATGTGTTGTCATCGACAATGAATGATTGTGCAAAGTTTCAACTTGATCCAAGAATGGGAAGTGGGAGAAGTAGCGCGTACAACATTCCACCCAGACAGACTGAGTTAATAGGAGTTTTGTAAAAAGAAAATATCAGTTCAGTTAAAAGCTGTTATACAATGTCAAGGATATTTCGAGCATTACATAAAATATTGGAAAAGGCGTTGAGGGTGGGGGATTTTGCTGACCACACTGCACTACAGTAAGTACAGTAACAACATCCTTAGCGATATTTTCTTATAATGTCGCAATATAGCAACTTAAGAAAGCCAGATATCTATTGTTTGAGAACCACAACATAGTCTTAGAGGCTGCGTGGTTCTCACATTTTTAAGGATGTTTATGTCGGCTTGGTGGCAGTGGATATATGACCTTAGATGTCAGGGTTGCTTGAAGTCAACTAACCATAAACTGTCGTGTTATCATTGCACATAAACACAGTCTCTCTGTTTCTCCTATTTCCCTCATTTTTTCTGTCACCACCTCTGTAACAGGCTTTGTTAATACTTTCGTAGAAAAAAAGTCAATTTTATAGAATAGACGAGATTGGTCAAAGGGAGATAAACCATAATTTTTTTTGTAAAAAAAAAAGACAACTAATTATCCCTCTTTTCATTAAAAAAATAATAGAAATCATTTTGTTTCATTCACTAGTTCGAGTTGGGACATGAATATATAGGTCAGCACTTTAGGTTGTAGGGGTCGTGATGGCTGAGTTATGCGTTTGGCTACCGAACCGAGGGCTATTGTGCTCGAATCACGGGATTTTTATGACGTCCCTGGGTCCAGCCTACTTAATTGACACACGGTAGCGCCTACTTCCACTTAAAAGTAGGCCGTCAATGTGCACATTAGTTAGCTAATCTGTAACCAACTGATTTGCTCCGTCAATGTGCAAAGTACTTAGCTAATCTGTAAACCAACTGATTTGCTCCGTCAATGTGCAAAGTACCTAGCTAATCTGTAAACCAACTGATTTGCTCTGTCAATGTGCAAAGTACCTAGCTAATCTGTAAACCAACTGATTTGCTCTGTCAATGTGCAAAGTACCTAGCTAATCTGTAAACCAACTGATTTGCTCTGTCAATGTGCAAAGTACCTAGCTAATCTGTAAACCAACTGATTTGCTCTGTCAATGTGCAAAGTACCTAGCTAATCTGTAAACCAACTGATTTGCTCCTTCAATGTGCACATTACTTAGCTAATCTGTAAATCAGCTGATTTGCTTCATTAATGTGCACATTACTTAGCTAATCAGTAAATCAGCTGATTTGCTCCTTCAATGTGCACATTACTCAGCTAATCTGTAAACCAACTGATTTGCTTCATTAATGAGTGGAATTAAGAGTTTTCTTACTAAGTTTTGAAATGAACTTTAAATATTAAACTTAAGAACTATTTGTTCTTCTATCATTTTCAATTAAACATACATATTTCAAATATGCAAATGTAATTTTCATTGTACTCACCATTATAAGACAATCCCATGAACCTGTGGCCAGTATTTCATTATCAAACTGGACACAGCGTATTCCACCCTGTAGAAACATAATGTGTGTCGGCAATTTAAAAATAGTATAATCAGAATTTATAAGCACAGTACAGGCACACAAATACTTATCTTTGAATAGGCTGTCAGGTTAATGGTACCCCTTTAACATCTTACAGACATCTGTTTCTATGGATGATGGATGATGGTTAATGAGGGTGTTATGTGGCCAGCACAAAGACCAATTGCCTTTATTTCCCCAATGTATGTCAGTTACCCATTAGAGTTGGGTTTAGTTCAAAGCCAAGTCTTCACCAGAATTTAGAGTCAAAACTCCTGGGTTTGGAAGCCAAGCTCTTAACTATTGCGGCCACACCCTTGCAGCATGAAAAGAAAATACAGGTTTTTGTGGTTAGTTTTCTTTAGAAACACCTTTATGTTTATATGTTTTTTCTGAGGTCTTTGTTAATTGAATAAGAACTGCATACTCTGTACTTAACCTATTGATGTTCATCTCCATGTGGTGAAGGTTTAAAGCTTCACATTTCATTTGTTGAAAACAATGTGGCCAGTTTTTTCGCTGTTGTACTTTTTTTTTTAACCCCCTCATCCAATATCCCAAACAATTTTACAAACTTGGGTACCTTTCTTTCCTCTGTAGGCTGAATCTCTTGGGACTCTATTTTACCATCAAAGGGATGAACAAAATAATAAACCTATTCAAATAACAAGATGTTAACTAAACAGGACATAACAGCAATGTCTTCCAATTCTAAGGTTAAGAATGAGTGCAGTGTTTTTCACATTGATAAGCAGACCCAGTTGCGACATGCATATTTTTGCAAACTTGATGCAGACAAAGCCTTTGTCCTCCGGGGTCTATTTAAGTTTTCTTTACGTCTTCTGTGTTTGTCTTCTACAAGGGATTTTCTTTCAGCCTCAAACGCAGTCAGGTCAAAATGGTGCATGAGTTGATTTTTTATGGTGCTTGGAAGGGGGTTGGGGGTACTTCTGTTATGCTGTCCTCCTTTTAAGCTAGCCAAAAATAAAATCACCTTTGGCAAGCGGTCGTCCTCCATGCAGGATACGTGTCCGACCAAACCAATGCAGCATTTGAATGGTAAGCAGAACATGGTTATTTGTAAGGTATGACTTAATGACCATTAAGGAACGAAGGCACCTTTGATTGAAGCATTCAAGGAGCCTTACAGAGCACATTGGTCTCAGAGCCTTAGAAAGGCATTTGAGAATCCTTGGATGTCTTATATAAGGGTGTAAAAAAAAAAATATCAAATTTCACAGCAATATGTGGATCAAATGTTTTGAGTGTAGATTTGTTTGCCCATATTATTCCTTAGATCAGTAGGACATTAGAAAAAAAAAGGGGGGGGGGTATATTTCCTATTGTAAGCAGAAGAAAGGAGAAAGGAATAGAAAGATAGTGGTGAGAGATAGAAAGATAGTGGCGAGAGATAGAAAGATAGTGGTGAGAGATAGAAAGATAGTGGTGAGAGATAGAAAGATAGTGGTGAGAGATAGAAAGGAAAGATAGTGGTGAGAGATAGAAAGATAGTGGTGAGAGATAAAATGAGTAGTAATAAGTAACCAGGATCAAAACATCAGACTTTTACATGTCATACAATACATGACTTAGTTTAATTATACCGGTACTTACTTTGTGACCTAGAAATTTATGCAAGCTCCTCCCACTGCGGACGTCCCACAGTCGTATGACTCTGTCCAGTCCACATGTGATGAGGCGTCTGGCGTCAAAGTAAACACAAGTAACACTGCTCAGATGTCCCTACACATGACATTGGACATTTAGAAACATTCTTTAAAAAAAAATGTAAGGATACATATTACTAAATCTCAACTAAAAAATATATCTAGTTGTAATTCTGCACATGAACCAGTGTTTATGGTGCACACCAGCGAAGTGTTATTTAGAAGAGAAAAAAGCTGCTGTCCAAGAAGTGAAATAGAGACAGGATGTTTTGAGATAGAACTTGGTTCGCTCCCCTTGTAGTAACATGTAAGAGATCATTGCACTGGACAGGTCAGCAGGTGAGGAACAATAGAGGTAATATTGTCAGGACAAGACGGTGTCTGTAACAGTGGAAGGCTTGTTCCTGCAGAGTGGAAGGCTTGTTCCTGCAGAGTGGAAGATATTCCTGGTGTATTGTAAGATACGAGAGTGGGTACATGATAGATGGTTGAAATCCTGGGATGACTTTGAAACTGCCAGGGAAGTCTGGCAGCACATGCCCCGCCCAAATCGAGAGGACCTGTGGTGGAGGCTAAAAAGGTCAGAACAATTGACAATTGCGCAGTGGCGTACGGGACACTGCCCAATTGCTGCTTATTTTGCCAGTTCCAGACAAATTTTGATGCCCATTGCCGACACTGCGGGGAATCAGAAGAGACGGTGGTGCACGTCTTGCAAGAGTGTCCGCAGCTCCGTGAGCTGCGGGGAGACGTATCCAATGGTCAAATTGACTTGTATGGAAGCTATGAGGCACTACGCCACACAGCAGAGTTCCTTACCAGGGCACTATGGGAGACCTAGGTCTCCCTGCCTTGTGGCCAATTGGAGTTCATCTCAGGTGTATTGTAAGAGTAACCGTTTCTGGGACAATCTCAGAGCGACACAGAATTGTGACATTGTGGCAGCGGCAATACAGGTGGCACCAGTGAACTGTTACCAGAGAACTGAAAACCAGAACTGACATTCATGTTTGTTGTATCCATCATTCAACAGTGTTCATTACAAATAAACATTCATCATCATGTCTTGGTTCCTTTCTTGAGTTGCCTCCCTTAAAGTTACAACAATATGTTTATATCAATGTGATAGCCCACAAGTCAGTTGAGATATATATTACATTAGAATAATCAATTTGATCATATATAAAAAAAAATATTTTGAAAATCTGTATAAGAGGTATTAAGATAATCAATTTAATCCTATCACAGAACTTAGAAGTTAATTTGCAGTTCAGTTTCACATCTTCTTTCCCCTTAGTCTGTTGGACCATGGGGGCAAAACACAAGATTTGACTACAATCTTTACATTGTACTCTCTGTCTTGTGCCTAGAACCTCTTTCAATAGCAGGGACTTCCATTTTCTTGCATTGTCTTCCCATTGCTTTCTCTGTCTGCCTCTTCTTCTGTTTTCTGGTACTGTTCTCTGAAGGAAGATCTTTGCGATCTTGTAATATGGCCATAGAGTTTCAGTTTGTGTTTTTGGACAAGCATTGTGGGGTCCAATCGCTGTAGTAACCCTATCTCTAATCTCTTCGTCTGTGAAGTGGTTTTGGAATGTGATATCTCTAGGATCTTTCTGATCATTTTAATTTAAATTTATTCAATTCTTACCTCTATTTTTCTCATTTTCTTTAAGGCTAAAACCTTCCCAGCATACATTGTAATTCTAGAGTGCTCATAGTGTACTTCTGGACTTTTCCACTCCAGACTTGTCCTGCTGACTAGCTTTCCCTGTGGATTGGAATGTAGAATGTCAAACTGCAGCTCAATAACATAATACAAGACTTCATTTAACAAACTGATATTACAATTATAAAGACAAGCAGAGGTCAACAGAGAAGAGAATGATTAAAGCTGAGTTTTAACCCACATTAGACTTAAGTACCAAAAAAAATATTTCTCAATTTTTTTGTTTACAATTTGTTTAGGTATATGCTGTATTGTCATGTGGTATGTGTTCTGGACAATCATTGGGTGGTCTTGATGGTCCCAGGTTTGAACCTTGCTCAATACAAATAGAAACCATCAGATATAAACGTTTCACATGTAAATTATGAGTGAGTCTGGTGTGAAAGTATATTTTGATGTTCTATAGTTATAATGTTTTGTTTAGTGTAAAGCACAAAATTGTAAGAGCATTTCCTTATGAATAATAAATTATATTATTATTATTAATACCATTCCCCATCGTCCTTGGGTGGTTTGGGCTAGGATGTCATTGTCTTTAAATCTGTAGGAACATACGAAACATGTAGAACATTATACAAACACTGCAGCATGGTTCAATTTCTTTTGTCAACATGTCAAGAGAGAGAGCATATGGATGAAGGTTTCTGTGCTGTCTTTGGAGACTCCGAACTTAGGTCAAATCCTCATTAATAAACATGGTCTATATCAGAGTTTGAACTCAAGCAATCTTCATTCATGCGCCAAAATTATTATAAAAAATATATAACTATATTTTGTTGACACAATGCCATAACATAATTGAAATATTAATTCACCAACAATTTGACTTACGAGAATGTCTTTACTGCGTCTTAATTCAGTTTTTATGTCATGGGAGGTAACACTTTCTTCTTGCTCATTTACCTTCGCTACATCATGTACAGATCTGTGATGGAGACATTTGGAAGTTTTGAATGACCTTTCTCATGCATCTAAACTATTTTGATATTTTGCTGATAAATTATTTTTAAAATACGTTTTGTTTAAAAATGGCAATATTTTGCTCTGCTTGCCCTTAAGTTATGGAGGCAGTGCTGCCCTAATGACCACCATTTCCAACAAGTGCAAGTAAAAGCAGCCCTCCCTATTTAAATTTTATAGATTTTCTTACCAATTAAAAAAAATATTTCTTATTAATTTTATTTGAAAGGTTGGGGAAGAAGTCTGTGACTCTAGCAACAACTTGATAGTCCACAGCCATACTTTCAACAATCATAACATTTAAATGTATATTTGTTTTTCTCTTTGGTGTAAGGGACATAAGTTACGGATTTTTTTCCACTTGTTTCAGATGTTATTTCAGAAATGTAGATTATAAGGTTCTAGTCCAAACCTCAGGCAGGACAGGAAGAGATGAGCCATGATAGGGTGTGAACTAAGAAACATTGTGAAAACATAGCATATGACTAAGCAACACAAAATTAGAACTAGCTTGAAGGATGAGGACAATAGTCTAAAAATAAAGACAGTTGGGTATTTAGGTATAGTACTGAGGTTTATTTTAATAAGAATTTTTTATTTATTTTTATTTTTTGGTGTGGCAGCACACAAAATGTCACATTCTTTAACTACTTACACATTTCTGTTGGATGATGCAATACTTTCTTTCATTACATCATCTCTTCCGACATCACTTTTCTGTGTTTCACTTTTTCTTTCAGTATTTTTCTGTGAATCTCTTTTCTGAAAATCATTTTTTTCCATCCCTCTATACTGTGTTTCACTTTTTCTTGTATCATTTTCCTGTGATTCACTTTTCTGAAAATCACTGTTTCCCAGCTCACTATACTTTGTTTCACCTTTTCCTGTATCACTTCCTCCAGATGTCTGTTCATTTGAATGTGATGTACTGTACTTGGAAACTGTCCTGTCAGTATCCTCCTCTGCTCTCCAGACACTTTTGTTCTTCACACTGTCACTATCATCAAACAAACCTTCTGACTGGTCAAGGGAAGTGGACATCTTTAGGGACTTTGATCTTTTTGGCAAACCAGCTAATTGAGGTCTGGGGATCACTGAGACTGATAACAACACAAAACTATTACATTCATTTGTGAAAATACTTTTTACAAATTACATAACAAATTTACAAATATGTTTTAAATATTATTAAATCTTTTTTTTTAACTCTTTTTCGCCATTCCTTTTGCATTGACATTAGTATAAGGGACTACATTAGAAATAAGATCTTTATCAAAAAGCCTTTATTACCTTATCACAATGACTAATATTTGATCAGCATCACTTGGAAAATATTTTCTTGACATAGACGTAGTTAAGAGCATTACTTTAACTTCTGTCCAGCTATAGTTTTTATTTTAATTGACATGTTATAAATTTTTCTTCAGAATAGACAATTTTTAAATTTTTCTAGTTAGAACCTTCCACAGGGTGAGTTTTGAACCAGGAACCATTGAAATGATAGTCCAGAGCACATACCACTTGACCACATATCTTCATGACTAATGTCAATCTTCTCTCTTAATGCTAGACAATTAGGTAACTTTTTTTTCTAGCAACAAGGTTCTTCTTTTTTTTTTTTAAAGAGGAATATTAGTTGATGCCAACATAAAGATTTTGTTAAAACTTGAAAGAACATTTCAGTTACACAATATTCAGTCCATAACAGCTCAGAAGTGTCTTAGGGTTTGTAATTGTATCTAAATTAAGGAGTTGAAAGAAAAATGAAACTGCTGTTGATGTTATTTGAAGATAAAGCTGTTTACCTTTTCCATATATATCCTGAGAGTCGATTTGCATGGCCTCAACACTGTCATCACCATCTGTTGGAGTCAACTCAGAAAAATCTTCAAACTGAGTTGTTTTAATTACTGCATTACTCTCATGTGAGAGTTCTGAAAAAAAAAGAACAATTTAATCTAGAAAAAAAAAGTTAGACAAACAAAAAATTCTATAAATGAAATGAAAGGTAAGAAAACAAAACAAGAGCATTTTATCAAAATGTTTTTAAGACTTAAACTCTTACTTGTGTTTTTGAATAATTCATCATTTTATTTCATGAATCTATTTCAGAAGGGACAACTTCATTTTGCAAAAACAATGTTAAAGCGTTGAAATTTTTCTACCAAGTTCCAAAGCATTGTAAGATAACTTATAACTGTACTTAATTAATTCTACAAGATTGGGAACTAAAGAGTTACAATAAAAGAATAAAATGTAGCTTTTAATTTTTCAAGGAAGGAGAGCCAAAATGTTTGAAAAAAAAACAAACTCACTGATCCTAATTTTTCCTCTGTTTGTCTTTTCTTGATAACTTTTCAAAGTATTTAACTCTGTTTGTGCTTCTGATCAAAAAAGGGAAAACAATCATATCAATAGCTAGATACAAAATTTGTATTAAGACAAAATAAATCTTTGTGCATTTTCACCATCAAACTTGTCACAGTCAATGTGTTGTTTCACATCTACGTCATCTAATATTTGTGACAGTCAATGTTTTGTTTCACACCTATGTTATTTAATATTTGTGACAGTCAATGTGTTGTTTCACATCTACATGTAAGTATGTGACAGAGTTCTTCTAACGGTAGAGAAGTAGATCTGTTCCATAACAAAAGATGAGTTAAATAAAGAGCTATAAGACTAAATTTAAGAATTAGAAATGAATGAATTAAAAAAAACTAATTGAACAAAAGGGCATAGGGAGTATTGTTGCTAGGACAAAGTCATATGATTTTTCCTTTTTTCCTAGTGCCATAATTATAGCATAAAACGGGCCTGAATCTGTCAGAAAACTCAATGACATAGCAGTACTTTAAGTCTCTAACATTCAGGACTAGATTAGCACATGGATATGTTTTGAAGGAATGTATAAAATGAAAAGAAGGGTCAGAGTGCCAACATGGCACCTATGACAACATAATTTAAAACGACATATTTCTTGTTAATAGTGTATTTCTTTCTTTCTCCGTATCTTCCCTCTCCCAAGCATCCTTCAATGTTTACATATACAATGCCAAGTAGAGTATGAAAGAATGTGGACATTTCTCTATTTGATTTTTTTCTGATAGTAGTTTCAACTTTCTATAATAATAAATGAAAACTTATTACCTGGCATACTATTTTCTTCTGGATCTCCATATTTTTTCTTTGTGTTATGCCTGATGGTTTTTATAATTTCTTTGAGCTGGGTGTAGGCTAACAGCCAGTCTATACCCAAAGCATTTTGGTTTGCATTCTGTATCAAATCTGGCATGTTAGAGATTCCTTCCTTTTCCCCTAACATAACATACAACAATTTTTACAACGATTGATGTTTTATTATAAACATGGAATATTCAGCAAAGTTTCAACTTAATCTGAGAATGGGAAGTGGGAGAAATAATGTGTTCAAAATTAGTTCCAGACAGACAGACAGAGTTGATATGAGCTTTGCTAAAATCATACTCATGCACACTACAATACAGCCATAGGTTTACATATTCCCTAATTCTCTTTATACAAACTATTCTCTAGAAAATAAATGCATTTACTAAATTGACAGAGAAAATACATAAAAATGAATAGAATGAATACCAAATTTCTATTTTGTCATAAAATGACTTTAAAATTATCATTATTACTAGAAACATTTTTTCAATGAGTATTTCAAAAGTTTTTAATTTATGCATATGATATCTTTTTTATGAATTGTATGAAAATTATGTTTATACAAATATTTGTTATAATTATAATTGGTTTTGATATTAATATCACTGACCTAATTCCAAACATTTCAAAATCCAGAGATCCTCCCTGGCACACAGATAGCGCCATTTGCGACAAACCTACAAATAAAGATAACATTTTAAAACCTTACGGTCTAGATTATTTTACTTCTTATCTCACTAGCCAAACATGTTATTTACCTTTGACGCTTCAATAATTTGTTTTGGCTCTAAAAAAGATAAAATATAGAGCAGCAGCTTATCTGGCAAGGAATTGACACTCTTTCTGCTATTCAGTCTAGTAAAAACAACAATATTTTAGAATTAAATCAGCAGCAATCTACAACATTTATGAAAAATACTTTATGTTAAAAATGTCATGGTGAGCAGTGGCATAGGCCTTCCTTAATAGTGCTAGGCTGGGCTGGGTTAGTAATGTCTCTCAGACCCTCAGCCCCCCCCCCCCCCCCCTAAACAGTGTATGTAATTCATATATGCATAAGGACAGTCACCAGTAAGCAATACAAAACTTAACATATAATATAGAACAACAATAAATCTGTGCGATTTCCTTAGCACTATTTCATGCCTTTAGCTTTCTCAATACGCTCTGATCTTTTGACTTATCTAGACCAGTTGGGAAAAGAGGGGAGGGAGGAGAAAGGGATGGGATATCTGGAAAAAAAAAAAAGAGGGGGACAACCTGAATTCAAACTCTTGGCTCAGGTACTTGTGACAAGAGACGATTGTTAAGTATAAAATTGTTTTTTTCAATTTAAAGTGGTGAACTATAAAGGGAACTAATTCAGCTTATACCACCACTTCAGTCAAGTACTGTTTTTTTCTCTTGTTTGAGATGCAAAACAAAATAATTAATTACCAATAGTTAATTAATTAATTGGGTTTTTTTTTCATTGATTCTAGTGTTGTCATGTAAAAGAAATAATTGTGCAAAATTTCAATTTGATCCGCGATTGGGTATCGCAGAAATAACAGGTACAAACTTTTTACAGACAGACAGTGAGTTGATCTATGCTTTGTAAAAAGAATGGTGCATTCATTTATAAATGGCAACATTTCAAAATGGCTGAGGAGAGTTGGCGTTGAACAGAAAAAAAAAATGTAATAGAGTCACTCACCTTTGCTGGATATTGCTTATCAAAGAGTTAAGCACTTCAGGGGAGCTAACCAAAACTAATTCTTTCATGAAAGTAATTCTCTCAGGGCTCTCCCATTGGTCAAACCACTGAAAAAGTCATGCACCCAATAAACTACAAAATGAATAAATGAAATTTAAAGTTTAAAAGTACATCCTTTGGTCTACATCTCACACTGCAACAAGATACAAGAAATACACAATGACAGAACTTAAAACTATTTATGATTTTTTGTAGAAGTGTAGACTTTTTTTATTCACAATAGTTTCGTTTTGACAAATAAAGATCCATGTGACATTAAGTTGTCATCTACATCAATATTTTAAATGATGAAAATAATAGAGTGTAGAATAAATGAGAATTGGACCAGCTCACATCCCAATTACAAGAAAAAGTACACCAATTAACAACATGACCAACACATGATTTTTCAACTCAGAACCGGACACAACAGAATGAGACAACATATGTTCCGGAAGCTAAAAGTCAAGACTAGCGAAACCTGCCCTTGTGGAGCATCACCAGAGAATGTTGAGCATGTCCTTCAAAGCTGTATACTATATCAAGACTCTGGCCCCAAACCCTCCTATAGAAAAAAAAAACTATACAGAGAACTGCCTGATCTAGAAATCATTGTGTGGTCCATCTCAGATATAGGTTTACTGACCTGAACACTCCGACATGTAAAATGAGAACGAAGAAGAATCAAAATTTTAGATAAGTTTCCAAAAATTATTTTCCCTAAATTAAATACTGTTAATATATAAAGTGTGTTTGGATTCAAAAAAATAAATAATAAATAAAAATATATGGATTATGAACTTACTTTCCATACAGTCTGCAGCTGATCTTTGAAGTTCAGGGCAAGATCTTTGCTATTAAACTGATGAAGAGGCCTGCTGGACAGTGACCTAGGTGACCACCACTTAGAATTTTTATAAAACTTTTGTAGAGATACTGGCACAGACCCAATTCTGAAATGTCTGTCAACAGACATCTGGGTGGAGGTATACTGCTTGGGTCCTAATTTTTAAAAACAAAATGCATTTTAGAATGACATCGTATACTGATAACACTTTACTATTGTTGTTCATTAAAAAAAAGTCACAACATAATAAAACTAGAAAAATAAAAATATTTATTCAAGTTTTTGAATTGTTTTAAAAGTTTTGGATGATTCTTCAGAAATGAAGATTATTTCATCCTAGCCAAAATCTCTTTCAGGATGTCAATGTATGGTAGTCAGCAGAAATGGAACCTTGGACCATCCTGATCACAGATTGACTTGCATACCACCTGAGCAACCATTCATGATAAGTACTGGCAATATACATTTATAGAGAGAGCTGGGTAGATTATACATTTTAACATGCTTAGTTAAAAATAAAGATTTAAAAAGCCAAGCTAAAAAGATCCTAGAAATAAAAAATCACCCTTTGGGTCAGAATTGTGTGAGTCTACCATTAAAAAGAGATACAAGACACTGATAGCAAAGACAAATAGACACAAAACTCTTTTGTTCCCCTGGCAATCAAATCATTAAATAGAAACAATCTGATATAAACTTTTCACATGTAAATTATGAGTGAGTCTGGTGTGAATGTACATTTTGTTTTTTTTATAATTATAATGTTATGTTTGGTGTAATGCACAAATTTCCTTACAGACAATAAAGATTATTATTATTAATAATAATAATAGCATTCCTCACTAATCTTTGGACTCGAAGACAAGCCTTATATATATATTATTATTATTATATAACCAATTAACTACCTGGTCTAACATTTGATTTGTTTAGACACAAAAATATTTGAGCTGGGTAAACCCAGAAATATGCAAAATACAAACTAAACTGCTTCATATTCATCAGCATTTAAAACCAGGATCTATTCTTCTACTTGACTTCTTATATTTCAAATAGTTATTGGTTATAAACAACAAATATTTATTTAGTAATATCATGAACAAGATAAAATAAAATTGTACCTAAAAGAGACACTTTCCTTCTATCAAAGTACTCCATTGTACTGGCAGAGTTGGAGAAGGCCTGATAGCGATAACGACTGGCACTGCTTCTCTGAGGTACAGAGTAATTCAAGTTTGGATCAGAACTAAAGTCAAGAACACCTCCCAAAAATTTTGTTGAATCTTCTAGAGATTGCAATTGTGTATCAGGAGCTTGTGTTTTTAGGTCTGTGTAGGAAACTGTGGAAACTTTTCTTTTTTCATTAAGACCTGCTTGAACATTAACAGTTTGAGGTAGTGATGTTATGTTGTTTGTAGTCTTTGATGCATTCAACACATGTTCAGAGTTGGATGTACTATTTTTAACAATAACTGAAGACTTTGCTGTAATGTCAGTAAAAACAGATACAATTATAGAAGAAGATAATAATGATGCATATTGATCAACTGAAATGAAGCTGACGTCTGCTTCTGTAGATATAGTTGTATTCCCCTCTTTGGCTGTTCTAATTAGATTACCTTTCTCATCAGTGATGAATAGCAGACTTCCATCATTTTTAGCAGTCTTCTCTTCTCCATTCTTCATAGATGTAGTTTTCTTTTTATTATTGTCAATTTTCGGAGTGAGTTCTTCAACACTTTTATCAAGACTTCCTTCCACGTCATTTTTTGCTTTGTTGTCTTTGGTTAGCTTCAAACTTTCTGCAGTGTTGTCCCATGTTGTGCTGATCTGTCTCTGCTGTGAAATAGTTCTGATACTGTTTGTGTCTGATTTTGTTGAGACAAGACTAGTTTTCTTTTTTCTATGCAGTCTATTTTTATCTTTAACCTTTTTTGTGATCTTCAAAGTTTTAGGCTTGTATTCTCTCGGTCTTGGCTTGAGCGGTTCTAAAGTGGTAGACAAAATTTCCAGCTGACTCAAAGTGCACCTAGATATAGAAAAGAACAATTAATGTGTGCTACAAGTATTTTTTAATACAATATAATTTTCCTCTATACCTATCATTATTATTTTGTTAGTAGTGATGCCTTAAGATGTGACTATATGACATGTGTAAATAAATGAAATTTTAAAAAAGGACTAAAATTTAATATACTAGAAACTTTTTTAAATGTATTAAAATAATAATGAACTCTAATTAAATTGAATAATGAAATCTGATTGAATTGATAACAAAAATTAAGAAAAATTAATGTTTTTGTTTTAAATGAAATTAACAAAGTAGCAGGCCTTTTAAAAAATGGAAAACATTAAGAACATGTTTAGAGAGCACTGCTGTTAAGGTAAAGAATATGAAAATGCATAAAATAATTTTAAAATAAAATAACTTAAACTGAATGTAGTTACATGCTGAAGAAATAGGCCAGAGTTCTTCTCAGTACCTCAATGTAATTAAAATTTTTCTGTAAGAAGGACCACTAACAAAAACTTAACCACAGATAATGTGGACCTTTCTTGAAATGGATTTCTTTGGTTCAGACTTTCAGTGTTTATTTAAGTATTAATGATAAAGTGTTGCCATTTTATACTTAAAACTAAACAATGAAGAGGAACTAGGTTATTATAAATTTAAAACTCATTACATTTTAATATAAATAAGAAATAAAGGTTAAAATGGAATTTTAAAATAAAGAGAGCTTGGACATGGTGAATGTTCTTAAAATAATCAACTTCCGATGCAAAAGAGATGGGTTCAAATCCTGTTAACTAAACCCAAAAGAATATTACCTACAATAATTTAAAATTATTTTTAGATATCACATTTGAATGGTGGATCAAAGGTTCAGAATCTCAGTTTTGTAGTATTTCAGTTCATATAAAAAAAAAGAAGGTAACTTTAAAATATAATTATCCAAACAATACAACGGTAGGCCTACATCTCAAAAGTCTCATGCTCCCGATAGTTGCATCCTCAGACTGTGAGAGCACAAAAGAAAGATTTTGATAGTAGAAATACTTATTAGTATGACTATATTTAGAAATCTGAATGTGAAGTGAATATTAATGCCAAAAGTAAATATGAAAATGAAAGCTAAACTGTATACCTATTAGCTATCCCACAAATCAAAGTTTTTTGTTGCCAGGGTCGCCACTGCTCCATCCATTGACAAACCCTTTGACAGATCTGGTCATTTTGGATGGACCAAATGCTCTCATCTTGAATTGTTTCCTGACCCTGAATGGGGGGGAGGAACTTGATGCCATCAAAGTTTCCATAGCGCAAACCAAGGGCAGGCTTAACAGCATTGACCCTTGTCAAATCAACAGGGGGTATGGATATGATGTTTGATGGCATAATCTGGATTTGAAAGAATAAGTTTATCTGGTTATATTCATTTAAAAGTGTAAAATTATAGTATTAATATTTATATAAATTCATTACTAGATCTACATAACACAACTTTGTTTTTCATTTCATGAAGAGTTTAATTAATAGTAACCATCTGCAAAAATATATATTTCTAGAGGTCTATAAATTCTTTATATTTAAAATTAAATAAGCCACTTCATTAAATTAAGAATACATGAATTTTGATAAATTAGCCTGATCAGAATAGATTTAAGATTTTAAAAATCTAAATATAGATCTTGATCTACTGTAATAATCTATCTATTACTTTAATTTGTAACACTATTATATTCTAATTTAAATTTTTAGCCTAGATAGACAGATTGACAAGATCTAAATATAAAATTGACAAGATCTAGACAATCTATTATAGGTAGATCAATAACATTATTAAAGTAAATGTTACAACCAATACTAAAATTACCAAAAGAAAAATACACAGTAACACGGTCTTAATTCAATTTTTGAAATTTAGATTATTAAGGATCGGTAATCTCTGGATTCAAGTTTAATAAAGATTTATTCATAATGATAACATATAGATCTAATTATAATGTACAATCTGAATCAATCATACAATAATTATTATAATGATTCATTAAATGATTATGCCTTTTATGGAGATTATCATTTCATTTTTAAATTTAATGAATGAGTTTTGGTTGAACCGTTACTTTTTTTTATTACTTATCATTATGTTTATTATGTTAATTGTTATCATCTTTAAGATGATCTTCATCTTATCATGATTTAGAACCCATAATGGCTTGGCTTATCAATGAATATCAGCCTTAATCCCTTATGATGCCTTATCATTTAAAATTTATGGCAATTTTGAATTTATTTATCATATTTTTAATTTTAAAAGAAAAGTTTTCGTTTTTAAAAAACGTAATTATCGATTCTTTTATAGATCTATTTCTTTTTAAGAAAAATAATTGAAAGAGTCTCTAAATCTAAAAGATCTCTAGTGTTTACGTTAGCAATACGATCATTGGCATCATTTTGTTTGTAATCAAAAGTTTTGTTTACAATTCGCCATCTTGTAATCTCCAAGTAATGCAGCAGCAAATTTCTTTTTTAATTTGTTGCCAAAATGTTATTTCGCACTTTTCCTCATTACTTTTTAATTTTCTTGGTTTATAAATATTGACATCACTTTAAAATTTCTATTAAAAAATATTCCACTTTTCCTAAAATCATTTTTCTTTTTTGTGTGTTTTAGGGGTGTAATACTTTTACACAAATGTATATTACGAATAAATCTTACAAATTGTGCTTTATTTAGATTTAACGAATTTTAAAATGTAATTACAGCTACAGCAACACTAAAAGGCAGTGTTTTTTTTTTTTTGCTTTGTTGTTGTTGTTTTTGTAAAAATAAAAAAGGAGCCGGTACTCAGTGATGGATTGCCTAACTTTTAACTACAAATGAATTAAAAATAAAATTTAAAATGCAAGAAAAGTAATATTTTTTTCCCACATTGAAAAAGGTGCCGGTACGCCGTATCGGTCCGTACCGTAACCAAAAAAAAAAAAGCACTGCTAATATGCCTATAAGGCCTATAGACTTTCAACACCCCTCCCCATAATATAAGAATTCTTGTTTTTCAATCAACAAGCTAAAGTCCCTCACACTGGTCACTGCAGCATTGGGTTTTACCTAGCCTGGTCACTGCAGCATTGGGTTTTACCTAGCCTGGTCACTGCAGCATTGAGTTTTACCTAGCCTGGTTACTGCAGCATTGAGTTTTACCTAGCCTGGTCACTGCAGCATTGGGTTTTACCTAGCCTGGTCACTGCAGCATTGAGTTTTACCTAGCCTGGTCACTGCAGCATTGAGTTTTACCTAGCCTGGTCACTGCAGCATTGGGTTTTACCTAGCCTGGTCACTGCAGCATTGAGTTTTACCTAGCCTGGTCACTGCAACATTGAGTTTTACCTAGTCACAGCTATTGTTAATCCCTATTCTTATAAAGTGCATATTACTTTACATTTCTGGGAAGTTTTGAGTACAATGATGCATACTGTCAAGAGAAATAGACAACCATCTTGCAGTTGAAGTGTCTGGCCAATCAATTCCCCATTAGAGTCTTTTGATTTCCTGCTCTTTTTGGTGTTTTTTTGGAAGCAGATACCAAGCAGATGGCAAAGGCATGGGGACAGTTTGCCGAGGTGCCTGGAAGAAGCTGGTTTGTGGCCTATGCCCCAGAAGGGACCACAGGCAGAGATGAGAGACGGAGGTCTATTGGTGTTTGTAAAATGTTTTGTTTTACATGTTTCGAATGTTCCTTCAGAGTTGAAGATAGTTTACCTCCTAGTCCAAACCTCCCGCAGGACGACGGGGGATGGGAGCGGGCAGGGTTTGAACCCTCGAACGTCGATAAATCCGAACGACAGTCCAGCCCGCAAACCGCACGACCAGGCAGCATGTTTGCTGGGTTGTTTCCCACAGACCGTAGTTAAAGATTTTTGTTTGGCCATTTAGTACCCATTATATTATAGGTCGCAAGCATTTGTTCGTGAATGCACGAAGCTTGTCTGCATCGCTGTTTGATACTCTTCATGTCTTTGCGTGAGGCCCCTCGGACCTCGAGATCGTGGGCAGTTGCTCAGGTTGCCTACGTCTTGCGCCGCCTTTGGTCTAAACAGTAAATATCGACATACTCTTTCAAATTAATACAAATACAATCATTACAGCTGTCTACTAAATCTACAAAAAGAGTCATGGTCAGCAAGTGAAAAACAAAAATATTAAAAATACTTTTAAAAAAGAACTCCGCATTTAGAACTATATCTGTCAGTAATGGAGAAGTTATTACCTTTCTTCTAAATTAATCAAAATAATTAACAACCAATAATTAATTAGTGAATTAATTAACTCATGTTTAGTTAGGTACAGTAAAAAAACTATGTAAAGTTTGAACTTGATTCGAGAATAAAGTGTACCACTAAATATTTAGACATATTTCTGAATACTGTAGGATTGATTTCCCTTGTCGGTATAAAAAAAAGTAATTAATTGGCTAATTGGTATTTTTATTTATTATTTTATATATGTTTCGCCCTTGCCAATCAATAATAGTGCAAAGTTTCAACTTGATCTTGTGGGGAAAACAACGTGACAGACAGACAGACAGAGTGAGTTGATTTAAGCTTTGTACAAAGTTTTTTTAAAACGCTAGTTCGCTCTAGGACTTTGATCTCATTGTTTCCGTTAAGCTGTTGAACACTTGAGCATGGACTTAGATCTTAAGATCAAATAGTGAAAGTAGCCAACTTCGAGTCTTGAGAATCCAGAAGATAATGGGATTACTGCGGAGAGAGACATGGGAAGGTGTGCACTGTCAGATATATTATCTTTAGCTGAGGGATCTGTACACGATAAACGTTAGGACATGCATGTGGATACATTTGTCAGACTGTATGTTATTATATATAAGACCTAAGTTTTACTTATGTAAACATAACGTGTGTTTGTCTCAATACTGTAAACACACACAATGAGTTATTAGCTGGTCCATGTTCCCGTGATAAAGGAGATTTCGTTGTATCTGGCTTTGATCATTTTTGTTTCCTGAACTAGATGTGATGCGTTATATTAGGAATCAAACTAGTTCTCTTTTTATGTCTGTCTGACTCTCTCTTTCTTTCTTTCCTGCTTTCTTTCTCTCTCTCTCTCTCTCTCTCTATCTAAATCTCTCTCTCTCTCTCTCTATCTAAATCTCTCTCTCTCTCTCTATCTATCAATCTATCTATCTATCTATCTATCTATCTATCTATCTATCTATCTATCTATCTATCTATCTATCTATCTATCTATCTATCTGTCTTTCTACCTACTTAGCTACCTACCTACCTACCTAGTATCTATTTATCTACCTATCTATCTATCTATCTATCTATCTATCTATCTAATCTATCTATCTATCTATCTATCTATCTATCTATCTATCTATCTATCTACCTATCATCTTCTAAAGACATTGGTAAATATAAGATGTTTAATGACTCACTTGACAGTGAAATCAGGCTGAAGTACTCTCTGGCCATGGCCACATTCTTATATACTTATTACGAATCTTTGACGCTGACTGCAGAGGAGGATCCTAGCAAAGGACCTGGGATACTCTAGAAAGATCATATGTATCTCTTACAAAAACTACATCACAAACGAAGAGATTAGAGACAGTATTAGTTCGGCGATTGGACCCCACGTGATGACCTGCTAACCACTGTTTAAAAAAACGCAAACTAAAATTCTATGACCATATTCCAAGATCGCAACACCTTCCATAAAGACAGTACCAGGAAAAAGAAAAAGAGGCAGACAGAGCATTAAGCGATGGGAAGACCACATAAAAGAATGAACGGGCCTGCCATTGAAAGAGATGCAAAAGACATTGAGGAATGGAGAAAGACAGATTTTGCGTGGTGCCCCAATGGTTCAACAGACTAATGGATAGGTGAAGGTGAATATGATGAAGGTGCTACCGCAAGTATCAATGTCTAACACCGTAAGAAATGGTTGAGACTTGCCAGAGACACTGATTAGCCAGTGACTAAAACTATCGATTAGCTATTCTTTTGTTGGTTTTGTCCTAGTTGATTATACAGATATAGAGAGGGGGTGGGGTGGAGTGAGAGAGAGAGAGGGAGGGAAGAAGATATTACAGCTTCCTCCGTTTTCAAACTCCTGTGTTGACATTTAATTAGACCTAGACGTTCGCCTACTGCAGCGCTAATCTGTTATCCATACAAACTAATCTTGGGGGCACACCTTACCTCATACCTCTACTTTTAAAGTGGATAGTACCAAAGGTTAATAGTTAATACTTTAAGACTATAGAGCATGCCTTCACCCTCCACCACCACGCTTCAATGGTTTCGTCATAAATTTTGCAACTACTCTTCTAATCGCTGACCCTACCCATATATGGAAGTGGGCCGTTCAAACCGTTACACAGCTAAAACACAAACACACAACTCTACACACGCAACTGACCAAAAAAAAAAAAGCCGATGTGTTACAGGAACCGTTATACAACTAACCACAAGACACGTGCTCTTGGTCATCCATTGTTAGGCATCCTGATTAAAATCCAGGTCGCGTGCAAGTTGACCAGTTAGTAGTTCAACTGACCATCAACAGTTTAGCGGGAAAGCTATAAAGGTAAGCAACTAATTTAGAAGTATCACTAGTGGCCATATCTATACGTTTTATAAAGCTTGTGGTGAGTTTGACAAATTTCAGATTAACAATTAATTAGATGCATAGTGATTTATATTCATTTAAACTTAAGCATGTATAGATTGCTCCATTGTAGGCCTACCTGTGGTCTGTAGGCCTACCTGTGGGCTGTAGGTATTAACCTTTGGTATGGAGTTTATTAAAAACACCACTACCGTCGGCCGATACTCAACCGGTCAATATTATTTCGCATTCAATAACCTGAAAGAAATTTACGATATGTCAGACGTCCGGCAAAATGAGGACATGTCTTTTTTTTTTTAGCTCGCGTTCTCCATCCTTCAGGGCCAAAAGTATGTCTGGCTTTCACTGTTTTATAAACATTCACTAAATGGATGTATTGTCATACATACAGTAACGTAATGGGGCATTCAACGTATTGATGTGGATCATGTTAAGTTTACAAATAAAATATAAGAACCTAACAAAAAACCTAATAGAAAAAAAAAAGACGCTTTGAAGAAATATAACTTTGTATCTAATTCGAACAATCAAATTCTATTTCCAATTAATCTTTAATAGTGGTTTAAGATCCAAATACAGCAGATAAAAATAAATACTTTCCTTACGGCATGTAAACAGTACACAATAAGCATCAGTACTAAGAACTCAGTAGGTTTACATGTGGCTAGAGGCAGAGAAAAGCGTTGGGAGGACAACATAAAAAAAAGGACGGGCCTACCATTGAAAGAGGTTTTAAACAAGGCAAAAGTCAGGGAGGAATGGAGAAAGACGGTCAAGTCTTGCTTGGTGGTCCAACAGACTAAGGGATAGGCATAGAGGCGACTGGGTGTCTAAGCCGCGGCCCGCGTACGACAATACGATCCGGCCCACAAATTGCCATTAATAAAGATAATGGTGGACATCTGCCCTAAAAGTAGAGAAATAAAGTTTTCAATCACAACTTTGTGATCATTAGGGTAAAGGTCAACTGTTTCTGTGGCCCATGGTTAACGAGGGTGTCATGTGGCCGGCACAACGACAAAACCGCATTTACTTTTCCCCAACTAAAAGTCAGGTACCTATTAAAGTAAAGCTAGGTGGAAATTACGAAATCCCAGTCTTCATCAGGATTCGAACCCGGACCCTCGATAATGCATCGAAAGACTGAACTCACGAAAGCGCTGGTTGATTGTATTTTCAGGCAGTTAAAATATTTATTATAAATGTTTAGCCTACAGGCACAATCATAATTAGTTTGAAATTTTATTATGATCCGACAATTTTCAGACTTATAAAAAGGCATAAGGGCTTGAAGTACATTAGAAAAACGGTAAACACTTTTAAAAAATGTGTTGGGCTAGTCAGTAGCGTTCCTACTCACAGTCCCGAAGGTCAAGGTGCTAGGGGTCTGAACTTTTACGGATGTACCAGCAGCATGTGTGTTGTAAAGCAAAAAAAAGTTTATTTCTAAAGCTATTGTTATATAGGCTACACCTAATCAATTTAAAATGGACACTTATCAAACTTTGAAAAGTGGAAAATGTAGGCAGCTGGACTTCACAGCAATAAACAATTGAAAATGAAGTCTTTGCCGTAAGTGATGTTAAAAAACATTACAAAGAGAGTTTGTTTAATCACAAAAACTCAGAGGTGGCCCCCACCGTATTCGCCAATGGACAAGTAATATTCAAACAATGCCAAGAAATTTAAATGTAATATGCCAGAAGAGCATTTTTGGAATATCTTTAGACTTTGTTTTTCACATAAAAACCTGAACAACCTATTAAAGATAATAAGGTTTCTGACAAACTTTCTGACATTTATTACATTTACTTTGCCAAAAGGAGACATCTTTTTAATTTTTCTAAGGGTATTGTCTTTCAAAAAAAATATTTATTTTTTTTGGTTTTACAACCCATGATCAGTAGACATACTGCATCAAATATATTTTAAGCCTTTTTTTTTTTTTTTTTGTGAATGTCCTCCTCTGGACGGGAAGATGTTTTAAAAAAAACTGATATCTCATTCATAACAATCAATATATCAAAAATATATTTGTTTCATTTATTTTTTCTTTTTCTTATTTTTAAGGGATTTTGTAACGGGCAAGAATGAGTTCACTTTTCAAGTATACCAGGAAATATGTTGGCCCAGTCCGTGCTTGTATCTTGGACTGGAGCGGCACCACGATTGACAAGTACGTCCTTGCGCCGGCCCTGGTGTTCGTAGAGGTCTTCAGGAAGCACGGCGTCGCCATCACCATGCCCGAAGCCAGGGCGCCGATGGGCGTCAGGAAAGACATGCACATTAAGGCCATCCTGGAGATGCCGGAAGTTCGCGCCAAGTGGAAATCGGTGCACGGGAATTTCCCAACGCAGGCAGACGCGGACAAGCTGTACGGCGATTTAGTTCCAATGCAGCTTGGCGTACTGCTGAAATACACGGAACTGATCCCAGAATGTGTCGGGGCTGTCGACACCTTGAGGAAAGAGTTCGGCTGCAAAATCGGGGTCACAACTGGGTTCACCAGAAGTATGGTCAATGTTTTGCTCCCTGAAGCCAAGCGGCAAGGATTTGTGCCGGATGCCGACGTGGCAGGCGACGACGTGGTGAATGGGTCAAGGCCGAAGCCTTTCATGCTGTACGCCAACCTCGACGCCATGGATGTCCCAAATATTCAGTCCGTGGTTAAGGTGGACGACACCACCAACGGCGTGGAGGAGGCTCTGTCTGCGGGTTGCTGGGGCGTCGGCGTGGCGCGGTACAGCAATTACATGAACATCAACAGCCTTGAGGAAGAGAAATGTCTTTCGGAGGCTGAGATCAAAACGAGGCTCCAGAGAACACGTGACATTCTGACCAAGGCGGGCGCACACTATGTCATTGACACGCTTGCAGAGCTGCCATCAGTTGTGTCGGACATTAACGCCAGGTTGGCCAAAGGAGAAAAGCCTTGACCACATTGAACGCCAATGAATACGAGAACTACATACCTGAACTTTATAATACAAATCCTTCTGGTCTGACTCAACACAAGCGTTATTTTTTTTCAAAGACCATGTTACATAACCCGCTCAGATTGATAGTTCTATGCCAAATACTTAGACCTAAAAACATTGTTCTTTCAGTAAAAAGCATATCACCTTTTTGAAAAAAGATTGTTTATAAGATAATAAAGATCTATGAAACAAAAAACGATAAATTGTATCTCATCATTATCATAAGTTGAGTTATCCTACTTGATTGTTTTCTTGTCAAAGTTTGTTTTCATGTACGTTTTAAAGCCAGATTTAAATATTGCAACGGAATTAAATTAACTTGATAAAAATATCTTGCGTAATAAATAGCACAATGCCGTATGTTGTATAATAAATGAGATTCAAAGTGATAGCAGTCTGGTCTTGTATGTGCTCTATACTGCCATCTAAAGGGTGCGGCTTGAACCCTGTCTACTGCCTACCTCCCCCCTTTATCCAGATTATCCTGCAGGAGATTTCAGCTAATGTTATATTCAACTCTGCAGCATGCCGACCGTAGGCGTAGGCAAACTAGGCATCCGCCGTGGGTCTCACATTGGTGACTGCCTCGCACAGAACAAAACACCCATTTTAGATTTTAAAAAAAAGGTAAACTTGGATTAGATCTCAAACATAACAGAATGACTCTTATATTTGCTCTCTCTCCTGCGGAAATAGCGTAATAAGAATTCCAATTATTTGTCATTCTAGATATAAAAAAAAGGCAGGTTTTTAATAAATTGCTTGGTTTTATAATGTATTTTTCTGTTTATTACTTTTTTTCAAATATTTCATTTGGGGCCACCAAATTCACTTCGCCTAGGGCTTCCGATTATGCAAGACCAGCCCTGTCTTGAGGAGCATCCCAAACATTTGATCAAAAAGACAGTGGTGTAGCTAGGGTAGGGTAAGGGGGGGGGGAGAATTAGAAAATTCCCCGGCCCCCATTTGTTGGGGCTACAAGATGAGTGTTTTTTACATTAAAAACTAAATATTACACAAAACGCATGGACCCCCAAAGATGTCAAGCCCTCCACTGGGCCCCCAAATAATTGAATATTCCTAGCTACGCCCCTGCAAAACGATGTTATTGGCACAAATAGATAAAAACACGCGCGTAAGAAATCAGATGAACTGGTCACATTATACAACTTTGTTTAAACCTTTCATACACGTAGACTTGTGGTTAAATCATGCATTAACGAACGAAGGGTGGTTTTATTGGGGGCTGGGGTGGTGGAGAGTGTTCTGAGGGTCAGGTTTCAAGTTCACTTTGAGTTTGTAAAAGTGTCAATGCAGATTTGAAGCAACAGTCTGAACGAACAAAGAAAAAAGCAGCACACCCTATTTTGTTAACTCTATTGATAATGCACACACACGCAGTGAAAAGGGGCGGTGTCACCAAACATTTAATTTTACTTGCACCTATGATGATATCTTATTAAACAAGATTACAAAGAGAGTTTGTGTTACACAAACTCAGAGGCGGCCCCCGTCGAAGTCGGATCCCTGTCGGATCTGCATATTCGCAAATAATATTCAAGTGGTGATTTAATTTTGATGTAAAATGTTTTACACGTTTCGGATGTTCCTTCAGAGTTGAAGATAATTACTTCCTAGTCCAAACCTCCCGCAGGACGACGGGGGATGGGAGCGGGCAGGGTTTGAACCCTGGGCCATCCATAAATCTGAACGACAGTCCAGTGCGCAAACCGCACGACCAGGCAGCCATCCGATGGTCAAAAGTAATAATGTTTCAAAGATTCATTTGCCGTAAATTTAAATTTAAATTTAATAAAAAAAATAGTAGATTAGTTTTAGTATATTAAAACATTACAATATTGATCAAAACGTTTGGAAATGAAAATCTACACTTTTTTTTTACACTTTAAGTTTAGAAATTGAAATTCTACATCTTAATCTAGTCTATTTTAGTCTAAACTAGATCTAGAAATTCTAGATCTAGACTCTAAAATAATTTTAATTAGAATATAAATCCAGATCTAGATATACTGTAATAAAAATCTAGATCTAGTTTAAAAAATCTAGATTAGATCTAAATCAAGATATCATTCCTTTTTTAAACGCGAGTCACATAACGAGGCTTAATAAACATTACTATACCGAGTTCTTTTTCATTTCATTTGAAGAATTAATTCCATATAACGTCAGAGGGAAAAAAAAACACTACGTCACACGGCCTAGCTAGACTAAAAATCGCCTTCATCTATAGGAGCCATTTATCGAGTGTTCATAGACTTTGGTGCACCGAGTGCGTTCTTTAAGCATTTCATTTAAAGAATTCATTCCATATGACGTCAAAGGAAAAAAAACACTACGTCACACGGCCTAGCTAGAATAAAAATCGCCTTCATCATTACGAGCCTTTTATCGAGTGTTCATAGACATTGGTGCACCGAGTGCGTTCTTTTAGCATTTCATTTAAAGAATTCATTCCATATGACGTCAAAGGAAAAAAAAAACACTACGTCACAAGGCCTAGCTAGACTAAAAATCACCTTTATCAACACGAGCCATTTCTCGAGTGTTCATAGACATTGGTGCACCGAGTGCGTTCTTTTAGCATTTCATTTAAAGAATTCTTTCCATGTGACGTCAAAGGAAAAAAAAACACTACGTCACACGGCTTAGTTAGACTAAAATATGTTTTCATTAATACAAGCAATTTTTTCGAGGGTTAATAGACATTGGTGCACCGAGTGCGTTCTTTTAACATTACATTTAAAGAGTCCATTCATATGACGTCAAAGGAAAAAAATTCCATTACCTCACAATAGGCTAGTACCGGTACCATAAAAAAAAATGTCTTTATTTACACGAGATATTTAACGAGGGTTTATAGACATTGGTGCACTGAGTTCTAATAGATATTATTTAAAAAGGATCAAATCCACATTGTTTTTGCGTTTTGTCTGTCAGTCGGTCTGTCCGTTATCTTGATATAAAAAAAACAACTAAAAGTTATTAAAAATTGATTAACCTTTATTTTACGTTTCAAAACATCGCAATAATTTTTAGGTATGAACACAATTGAAAAGTTTATATAATAGATTGTTCCGGATGTTTGTATAAATAGTAAAAGAAAAAGAGAATTTCAGATAAATGTAATACCGTTAATTAAATTTTTTGGATGGTCTCGTATAAAAATTAGATGTACTACAGCCACGTGGAGAGATTTTCATACCTTACTTTGGTGTATGGATTCTGTTTTCCTTAAAAATCGGAACATAATATTAACGATAATTAGATTTTTTAATGTTTTAGGTAGAAAGTTAAATGTACTGTAAGAGAGTAGTGAGTTAAAATATTTTTCATAAAAATCCGTAAAAACATTATTTCGTAAATGAGAAGATTATTTGTTTATTAATTAGAAGAGGGAGTTCAAACAATTATTTGGCGTTAGTAGATTTTTAAATAAATTCGGAAATTTCTGGCGACGATTTGTAAGAAACAAAATCCGGAACTTTCTTTATCGATTACAAAACTTCTATGTTATGTTTTACAAAAAAATTAAATGTCTAAAAAGTAATTTTCAGTAATCAATTCTAGTAAATTACTTTTTTTAAAAGCCTTATGCGATTTCAAACAATCATTAGGCATAATTCATGTTTTATAAAACAATATCCGGAACATTTTTACAATTAATGAAATATAAGTCAGTATAGAGATTATGATTTAGCATTAATATGCTATTTACATAAAAAACGGAACAACATATTATTGATAATGTGTTTTTGCAACGTTTAAGCATGGAAATTGAATGTAATATAAGTTAGAAGAGCAAACAAACATTTGTTGGAGTTGATTAGTTTTGCACAAAAAAATCCGGAACAATCAATTTTAGATACTTAAAACTATTGAGATGTTATGGGAGGAACATTAAAGGGTAAATCAGATTTTCAATAGCTTTTAGAGTTCTAGTTTTTTAAATCTAATCGTGACGGACAGACCGACCAACATACAAAACGCACAAAAATAAGCTTCTTTTATTCGGATGGGGGCACTAAACAAAAAATAAATAAAATCTGATTTTTAAAAAAAGTTTAAGGAATTGGTTTAGCACCTGATCATGTTGCGACGTTACGCTACTGCACGAAAATCGCTGCATAAAAAGTCCATTTAAAAAAATGTGCGTGATATTTACATACAAAGTGCATTATTAGCCTTTATAAACAAACAGAAATGTTTTCTTTTAATTTTAGCAGCTAGTTGACCAGAAAAAACGTCTTTAACTATTATTTGTATTTGTTGTAAACATTTCCTGTACATTTTAAAAATATATTTGACTTAGTGATACTGAAAATACACAGAACTTGTCAATCTTTGTTAGCATATTGTAACATTGCCTCCCTTACATTTACGTAATTGTTTTAGAATTGGTGTATTTTTATGAAAAAATCGCTTGCATAATTAATTTTATAAATTAAACGGTTTGCTTTTAGAAAACCAAAAGTAGCCGTTGCACCTAAACTTTTCAAGCCGCATTTAATGATGAAATAATATTTTTCATATCTCTTCTAGTTTTCGAGATCTGAGTGTGACAGACGGACAGACGGACATTTTGCACAAACCTAATAGCGGCTTTTTTATTCCCTCACGGGGGCCGCTAAAAAATTGCATTCGAGGTTGATCTATTAATAGGTTATAATACTGAATGTATCCCTGAATCTGAACATAAGTATCTACTAAGAATTTGAATGGTTATATTTAAATTTAACCTTATTTAGATGAACTTTTTTTTTTTAAAGACTATAGATTTAATATAGTGGTAAACAAACAAACAAGCTGATTAAAGGATAACCGTATCTCTCAATAATGTAGAAGTTATTAAAAATATATTTGTTTAAAGTTTCAAATCGATGAATATGGGAGAAATAACGTGTTCAAGTATCTCAGTAACTGAGAGTAATCTCCCTTGTTGGAATCAAAAAAATAATTAACTGCCAATAATTAATGGGGGTGGGAGAAATAACGTGTACAAAAATTTTACAAGAGTGACAGACAGACAGACAGAGTTACTATAAAGGATGGGGAATAAAATGTGAAAAGTATATAATTAAAGGAAACATTTCAAAGACAACAATCTCACCTTTTCCCAGTCAACAAAAACTCACAATTCACAAAAGACCGACTTCATTTACATTTTTAAAGAGATAATAAGAAGTGGTTTAATGGCTAGAATTGGATTAAACTAAGACTCTTGAGTATGACTAGGAAGGACAACAGGCCTTGAAACTCCGCAAGCCCTCCGTAGAGATTACTCTGATGATCTGATCTCACACCAATGTAAGGAACATTCTCACCCTCGCGTAGCAATAGTAGCAATATTTCTATTGGTAGTGCATCTGCTGTCAACACAATGAATTCTGCCAGACCACGACAGATCTATATTTGAAGCCACAGACCTATATTTGTAGCTACAGACCTATATTTGAAGCCACAGATCTATATTTGAAGCTAAAGACCTATATTTGAACCCACAGATCTATATTTGAAGCTACAGACCTATATTTGAAGCTACAGACCTATTTTTGAAGTTACAGATCTATATTTGAAACCACATACCTATATTGGAAATCACAGGCATTGGAAGCTTGACAGGCTTTAAAATTGAATTTGTAAACTTTTGGTGAGCCAATTGATATCCTCTGCTTAGACTACTTCTGAAGCTGCAACTTAGTTACTTTCCAGATCTTAGACTGTACACAACAACGTATCTTTAGATCAATGTTTATCTCTCGGTGACATCGAAAGTTAGCTCTAACCCTAACCTACCTCTAGTACTGACAAAATAAAAATCTTCTTTGTAATAAGAAATGAATTCAGTTCATCTATGTTCATCGTGAATCAGCAGGTAAAACTGATATATATTTAGTATACAGGTATTCAAGGTTGTCATTCTCTTTTGCACTGGAAACAGATTTGTTTTTAGTAGATCTAGATGTGTGCAGAGCTCTTGGTCCAGTAAGCAGGCTTTTACGTTTGAAAAGCGCGTAAACAATAAAGTTGAGAGAACATTAGTTTAGAGTTTAGTGTATACATTTAAAGATTGTAACAACTGAATTTAAGAATTGTAAGGACTATTTATATATGTGGCTCCTTCTGTCTCAGAAGACAATGGGTATGCCCAGATGGGTCCCAGGTACCGCAGGGCAGCGGGGGGTTGAGGTCAGAGCACCCCTCTCCTGGATGAATGGGCTTGCTGGGCTGATGGGTTCAACCTGCCCGAAGCTCCCCGTTTTGTGGCGTCATGTATCCGCCTTTACCCCTTCACCTGTTAGCAAGGGTGGTTTTGCCGGGCTTAGTATCAAAGCCACACGAGCAGGCAAGGAGCTGGACTTGGTTGTCAGAGGCTATCTGAGACGCATGCCTTTAGGAGTATTTTAAAGACAACGGGAGCTTATCCCATTGACATCCCTTGAAATCTGCAGGGACAGGGATCACAATAAAAAAATGTTCTAAAAGTCTAATGAGACTTGTTCGTCTTAAAATAGTATTAAATATGCGTGTTTACTACCGAG
Organism: Biomphalaria glabrata; assembly: GCF_947242115.1. Lineage (NCBI taxonomy): Eukaryota > Metazoa > Mollusca > Gastropoda > Planorbidae > Biomphalaria > Biomphalaria glabrata. Next base: position 46,198,056 of record NC_074713.1, on the reverse strand, counting down.
TAACAATTAATGACTTTTTAAAAACGCAAACGTTCATAAGGCACATAAAGTATTAGCGTTTATCTTTATAATAATGTATTTATGATGTTTCCATAACAGGTAATTTGTTTCTGCATATTTTGTGGTACGATATGAAAAAAATATCTGTTTCATATTTATTTACAGTAAAACGAAAAAGTTATTATAATTAAAAATAATACAATATCAGTCACTAAAAGAAAAAGCTTTCTCTCCCCATTCTATGTCATTATAATAGATTAAATATCAGGTTCTAGTTTTAACCTTCTTGTTAACCTTGTTGTAGTGATGTGTTTTTTTTCCAAACCATATTGCACTGACCTTTAACCTCTATCTCCATAAGGTCTTTCCGATAACGATTTCTATATTAGTCCAACTTCGTTGATTTATCGTGTACTTGATTATTAATTGAACTATAAGATTATGGCCCTCTCTCTCCCTCACTGTCTGGGCATGCGTCTCAAATAAGACTAAATTATTAGTTTTGAAACAGTTGTAGTTTCTTTGAATTTGTTCTAAATAAGAACTAATTTATATGTTGTAGCTAATGAAAAAAAAAAAAAAACATTATAGAATAATCAATCCAAATAAAGCGAAAATTTATAGGAAAGACGAGCTTGAGAATAGCAGACGATATTCTTCAATTTCAGTTTTTTAATTGACTCAGCAAGGAAACAAAACAAATACGGCGGTTATGTAAATGGAGAGACAAGTCTCTGGAAATGGCTGCGTTGATTCTCTCATCGATTTGATGGATCCCCTCGTCACGGACACAGTGAAGATAGACGTCCGGGTGGACAAATTATCCTACAGCGTGCCCGAAAAGTCTGCAAGTTGGTGGAGGACGGTCAGCAATCTCCAGGTAAGCTTTAGGATAGCAAAACTTTGAATAGCGTTCGCGACTTTTGGAGCAGCTTTTTTTGGCGCCGTCGTTTTTGCGCGATTGTCGTTTCGGTGCAGCCCTTTTTTTTTGCGCGAGAGGTTCTGACGATAAGTTCTATAGCATACTTCTTTTTAGCATATACATTTGATCACTCTACTCTACTCTAGTGTATACAGTAGGCCTTCAAGTATACCACTCTTTTCCGAAAAAAAAAGTTTTAATAATTCTATTTCATAAACGAATATTGCAGACTTTTGTGGATATTTGTCTAGTCGTATGGTATGAACTCGGGACATGTCGTCTGGATGTTCCAGGTTTAAAACTCTGAGACCCACGGAAAAAGACAACCCACACACACACGCGCGCACACACACACACACACATCATAATGTTGGTGATATGACTTCAAAACTTGATATAACAATAATTACACAACAAACTTAAATCCCAAATCTAATGGACAAAAATATGACTCTTGCTCTTGGCATTAAAAATATGTTTAAACAAAAGCATACAGAACAAAACATAGATATGCTTTATTCTTTTTTTTATTTAACGACATAATAAAATTAACATTTATAAATGTGACAGAAGTATTTCTGCAAAAAAAATTAAATTAATAAATTTGGCTGCGCATGCGCCCTGCAACGTTTTGAAATAAAAGTTTGCAGATAAAAGAATACATTTGTTTAGATAGCAACAACAGTAGAGCTGCTTGCAAATATTATTATTATCTCCATCATTAACTGCGCCGAGACTTTTTCGGTGGGCTGCAAATTCGACAAAATAAGTTCATGCTCCAGGGTCTTAAGTAAAGTAAAGTTTCCCTTTCAGATCTTGCGATGTATGGAGCAGATGATGTTAAGGTCATCTGTTTCTATGATCAGCGGTTAACAAGCAGGGTGTTATGTGGCCGCACAACGAACAACCGTCTTTAGTTTCCCCAATTAAAGTCAGGCACCCATTAGAGTTGGGTGGGCTCATGAGCGCCCTAAAAATCCCGAAATTTTAAATCTTCACCGAAATTCGAACCAAGGCTCCAAGTTCGGAAGCCGAGCGCTTAACCACTCAGCCACCGCACTTAAGATATATATATATATACATTTATTGTTTACCTTTATCCTGTCCATCGTACGGGGGAGGGGCGAGGAGTGACATGCGATTCTTGCGTGAGTTATCTCCACATAAAGCCCAAAAAGAAATGTATCCCCCTTGACTGGAGATACGCTAGGAGTAGAAACTGATGTCATTAACGCGTCGAAAAATATTGAATTCCATTTGGAAAACAAAAATGTCTCGGTTTCAAGATATGGAGAGAAAAGTCAGTCAGGTGAAAAGTGGACTTGTCATTATTTGGAAATTAAACAGAACCAACCCTGAAATAGTTACCAACTGTGCTATCATTTAGAAGAAGGAAACTGTAAGTACACGGGCATATTCATATCACATTTACCTATAATTGAAAGTGGTGATTAAGAAGAATATCAACTCCATTGTAGCTGAAGCAATTTACTATCGCCGATTCAAAGAATTTCTAATTTAATGAGGTAGAGTGAGTATGTCAGGTCATCTGCTGCATTACAAAGTTTGTTGGTTATCGAGAGAAATGTTGTTCAAACGTTACGCTTCACTGGTTACTGAAATAAAAGCATTGCTGCTTAAGAAGTGTATTCACCGTGAAGAGCCAGCGATAGATCCATTAAGTAAAGTTCCATTTTCAGACCCTCATGTATAGATGTAAACAGTGGCGTCACTAGGGGGCCGCAAGCGGTGTGGTCCGCACCGGGTGACAACCTTTTGAGGTGACACCCAAATTGGAAAAATTATTTCTTGGCAAAAGCAGACAACTGCGGACGTGTTGTAACGTTGCAGGTCAGTGTTAAGAGCTTCTATAAAGAATGGTCTCGCTTTGGCACACACATATAGAGGTGCAGGATATTTTGTTCCTTTCAGAAAAAAATTTATTACACCCTAGTTCATATCTATTGCAAGGTTAGAACTCATGGCCATCATGACCGATAGCCGAAGAGTATACCTCTAACCAGCCACCGAACATCCAATAGAAATGAGCCTGTCATCAACTTAGTTATCAAGTGAATACATTTTGTTTCTCTTTCAACTAGTGCTCACTAGAATCCAGCGATGCTGAGGTTAGAGTAGCGACACGAACCATGACAACGATGTTTTCATTTAAAACTAAACTCATTTCATTAAATCCACTGAATTTTGTACCTTTCAAATTAAAAGATGCCCTGGGAAGTCAAGGACAAAGGAAACAGTTTACAAGTCTTGAAAGACATCAGTTTCACCGCCAAAAGTGGACAACTGATGGCAATCATGGGAGGATCAGGTAAGACCTTACAGTGCCGGCCTTGGATAATTGGAGGCCCCAAAGTGAAGTGAATTTGGTAGCTGTAAATGAAATTTTTTAAAATTTAGAAGAGACAGAGAAAAAAAACAAAACATACGCTTTTTATTAAAAAACCTACCGTGTCTGTAATAGACAATAACTGAAATTTATACATCGCAATTTCCGTAGTAGAGTTATTAAGTTACACTAGCAAACAAAGTGCTCTGGTATATGCACAGCTGGGGCTGCGTAGACACGTGAAATACCGCACTCGAAGACAAGCCTTATACACGTACAAACTTTTTAAACTATTTATTATTAATACGAACAATATAAGGTGAAATAAGATTGTTGTTTTATTGTTACAGTCTAGATCTATATCTTTAAAACATATATTATATATTCTCATGAAATCTTGTATAGTGTGTCAGGGTTCAATTAATATGCTTGGCTCTTGTCTTGTCTTAACTTGGCTCACTAGGGGTTTCACTTATACGAACAAATATTACTTGATTCTTAAATTCTTCAATTCTTAAATATTACAACTAAGAACAATTATACTTAATGCGCTTCAACTCCAACTCCAGATCTCCAAGAATATAAAAATGATGATTTTAATATCCAATATAGATCAAATAATGCACAATAAATATTAATATTAATAAACAAACACCAGTCCAGGAAGTAAACGTCCAACCTTTCTGGACCGGGAGCAATCATTCAAAGAAGACTTAATCACTCAGTTCACAACACGTGCAATACTATTCACATTCACAACAAGGGGATATAACAATCATACCAAAATATGAAAGTAACATTCATTCTTGTTAAACCTCCCCCTTTAAAACATATATTATATATTCTCGTGAAATCTTGTATAGTGTATGAAAAATAAAATTGGACACGCTGACGCTTTCACTGAGTCTTTGATACGCTTGATGGACAAGACGTTTAGTGTTATATTCTCACTGCTCATTCTGTTGTCTCTAACTAATGAAATGAAGGCAATGGTTTCTAGTCCGAAGATTAAGGATGCGTGCAGTATTGAACGTAAACACTTAAACCCAGTTGCGACCTGCATAATTTGCCACATTTCATGCAGACGAAGCCGTTGTCTGTTGGAGCTCTACTGCGCATGTCTTCATTTCTATGTGCCTCAAATAACGAGCGACTCGGTCTGCAGTTGTTCTACCTTTATGATTTTCAAGTAAATTTGATAGTTGATTGTAAACGCACATATTTTTACCACCGAGATATAAAATAATATAGATAGAGATAGATAGATAGATAGATAGACAGATACATAGATAGACATACAGAGAAATAGATAGATAAAGAGAGAGAGATATATAGAAATAGAGAGATTATTTGTGTATGGTAAAGGACTAGATTCTTGATATATATATATATATATCATGGGCGTAGCCAGGATTTTTTTCGGGGGAACCCCCACCCTCCCGCGACAAAATAATATATATATCTATTGACCAGGTAGTGGAAAGACGTCCCTCCTGGACATACTGACATGTCGCACGTCTTCTGGTGTTACCACCGGTCAAGTGTATCTCAATTCTGAGGTCAGAACCAAGTCAGTCTTAGACTCATGTGCTGGTTATGTCCGGCAGGATGATCGGCTTATTGCATCACTGACCGTCCGGGAAACCCTGATGTTTGTTGCCCAGCTCAAGTTGCCCCGGACATTCAGCGAGGAAAAGATCAAAGAGAGAGTGAGTAGTTCCATCTAGTTTATCTTTTTTTTTAGCACTAAAAACAAAGAGAGAGTAAGGTAAAGAGAAGGAAAGAGGGATTATTAAACACAAGAGAAAGAGATCAGAGAGAGAGAGAGAGAATAATCATTTAAAAACAAAGCTTAAATTGAATGAAAAGAGAGCACCGTTCAATCGCGGACGGACATATCTCTCAATACTGCAATGGGGTTTTTGTTTGTTTGTTTGTTTGTTTTTATCGATGTAGGTGTTATCATGAACAATACATAATTGTGCTAAATTTCAACTTGATCCGAGAATGATAAAGGGTTTTAAAAAAGTGCAAGAGAATCTCCCCCCCCCCCCCCAAGACAGACAGACAGACAGACAGAGTGAGTTAGTAGAAGCTTTGTAACGAAAAAAAATGAAATAAGCGTGTGTGGATTCTCTACTTCAAGTTCTTTTCATATCGTGTATTTTCTCAAGTTGTGATTTCTCAATCCTTTCAAAATTTCTGGGCCTCAGGTTGACCTAGTCATTGCCGAGCTCGGTCTCACCCAAGCCGCGGACACTAAAGTTGGCAATGACTCCATTCGTGGCCTGTCCGGGGGAGAGAGGCGGAGAGTGAGCATTGGAATCCAGCTCCTTATCCTGCCAAGTACGTTATTAGAATGTTTAGATTCGTTGTAGTCTAGGCTCTTGTAAGTATTTGACTTCTTAAAGAGAAGAACTTTTTTTTAAATAGGGAGTAGCATGGAATATGTTAAACCCAGCACTCTGCTGTTTTTTTGTTGTTGTTGTTTTTTTTTTTGTTGTTGTTGTTATTATTGTTTTTTTTAATATTTTTCTATATGCTATGCTGTTGTCTGTGATGCTATTGCTGCAGCTGTTTTTTTTTTTTGTTTTTTTTTTGGTTATCTTTTTGGTATCTATTGATTTGCATGATCTGGTTTACATTGTATAAGCAACATAGTACAAGAAGAGAAAGCAATATGTAAATATGCTCGGATGATATAAAGTAATCTAAACAAACGTGAGATAATCAAAGAAGGAAGATTGAGAGAGATTTTCGAGATCAATAAGGCGCCGCATTGAACTGTTACCAACTAAATACTACAAATAACTTTGCGCTTCAAGTAAAACTTTTTGACAGTGTTAAAACTTGTGTACAAATGTTATCGTATGCCTATTGAAATACCTAGCTTCATCAACTCATGTTCTCTACACCGGTTACACCAAATAATCTAACCATTTATAGCTATCCGCCATTAATGGAAATGTCCAAATGAATTCTAATTCAAGTAGAGTGCATCTCTTCTATTCAAGGTATCCTAGTTCTGGATGAACCAACGTCAGGCCTGGACTCGTACACTGCCAACAGTATAGTCAAGACTCTTTCCATGTTGGCATCAAAACAAAGAACAATTATTATGTCCATCCACCAACCCAGGTACAATACCATCTCAACAAATACCATCTCAATATATACTGCATATATACCATCTCAGTATATACCATCTCAATATATACAATATATACCATCTCAATATATAATGTATATACCATCTCAGTGTGAACCATCTCAGTATATATAATATATATACCTTCTCAGTATATACCATCTCAATGTATACCATTTCAACTTATACCAGCACAATATATACTTTATATGCCATCTCAACATATAATATATGTACCATCTCAACACATACCATCTCAACACATACCATCTCAATATATACTATATCAGCTCATATATGCCATCTCTATCTATACCATATCAACATATACCATGTTAACATATACCATCTCAATATATACCATCTCAATATATACCATCTCAACACATACCTTCTCAACATATACCATCTCAACATATACCATTTCCATATCGCATACGTTTGTCAATACGGTTCGTTAAGCCAACAAAGGTAATAACAGTTCCCTATATTGCTTCTACATATCAATTATTAGTGCCATAAGTTTCAATGAAAAGAAAAAAAAAAGATTTCATTTCAATGTAATTGTACAAAGAAAAATAATTAAAAAATCGCCAAAAGTTTGTCCATTGTTTACGCAGACATCCAATAGAGAACAAATCAACACAATGTTCGTGTTGTTTCTGACAAAATATGTAGGTCACTGATGGGTCTGCTTACTTTTACCGTGATCTATTTTAATGTTTTCATTTGGAAACAAACCTTTATTATTATTCTTAGGAATAGTTAATATGGTTTGAGTGTCGAGAGACCATAAACCCCACCAGCAGATAACAAATTCGCTATCGTTTGAAATTTCTCCAGACAAAATTTATGTGTGATATGAATTGCTCAGATTGGGCAGTTGTTCAAACAGCTAATCTTTTAGCGACTCGTTGCACTTTTAAAAATGTTTTTAGCTTTGGTCAGTGTAATATTAATGTTTTTAAAACGGGCATTTCTTTTCTTAACACCCTAGTGTGTTTTTCAATTCATTACTTGCAATTTTCTCACACTTTCGTTATATTGAAAGTAAAAAAAAAATGTTTAGTTTATTTTGACAACTTTCCAAAACGAAATTTCGAACATAAAATCTTGATGCGTGACCAAAATTTTGATTTAAAATTCTGAAAGATCATTTTATTGTTTGTTGGAGTAGTTATGTTCTTATTTACCGTTAAGGCTCATAGGGGAACTGAAGACTATCATTTCGTAACGTTCTTATTATTCGGAATCAGTTATATCCCTTTGCATATAGTCGCCCCCATTCAAAGGTAGCACAAATTATAAACAAAGTATAAACAAATTATAAACAAAGTATAAACAAATTATAAACAAAGTACAAATTAAGTATAATCAAAGTATAAACAAAGTATAAGCAAAGTATAAACAAAGTATAAACAAATTATAAACAAAGATAAACAAAGTATAAACAAAGTATAAACAAAATATAAACAAAGTATAAACAAATTATAAACAAAGTACAAATTAAGTATAATCAAAGTATAAACAAAGTATAAACAAAGTATAAACAAATTATAAACAAAGATAAACAAAGTATAAACAAGAAAATAAAAAAATATATTCATAAAAACACGAAGATTATATAAAGGAAAGAACAGCACAATTTGCTGCATATAAAAATACTGCAAGATTTATCTCTCTTTTTTTTAATTACTACTAATTAATTGATAATTCAAATTGTTTGTTTTTTTCAGTCTTCGAGAATAACGAATTAGTCCAACTTTCAACTTATCTGTGATTGGGTGTGGGAAAAATAACATGTACAAAATTTGTACCAGACAGACATACAAAACAGACAGAGTTGATATAAGCTTTGTTTAAAACATGCAAAAGTTCCCTATATGTACTGTCTCCAGGTTTGATATCTTCACTACAGTGGACGCCATGATGCTATTGTCCAAAGGAAGCATTGTCTTCAATGGTCCAGCTAAAGAGATGGTCAACTATTTCACAAGTCTGGGCTACCCGTGTCCAGAGCACATGAATCCATGCGACTATTATAGTAGGAAGTGTTTTATTTTGTTTACAATTTCTTTATATGTTTTATTGTTTCATTTCTTTTGTATTGTCGAAATTAGTATTTGTACAACTTTCCATCAAGAGAGTATGTTACGTAAACATCACGTGATTGTGTCATGTGCTAGACACAATGACCTTTGACTTTCCACTACATATGTCACGCGCGCCTTACAGTCGTGTAGACCCGTGGACATCGCAAAAAGCACCAATTTAAATTGTTTAACAAGGATTTAAAAAAAACTTCAATGAAGTCCAGTAGGGAATTGCGCGCTTGTAAAAAGCCCCATAATTCCTTGAACGATTTTATTTTTACCTAACGACCAGGCACGGACATTGAGCTTTTCAATCCAAATCATGTCTGAAAGTTCCAAAAACTTGCTAAGATTGGCTCATGCTACCTACATGGCACACATCCTCGTGTCCTGCGTCCACTCGTTACAGGTAGCCGGAGGCCTTGCTAATAACGAAAAATTTCTTCATCTTGCTATTTTGAAACAGCCGCGAAGCCGTGCAAGTCGCCACTCCAGCCTACCGATTCTGATGAAGGCCTTCGTAGTGGGATAGCGGGCCGGACTTGTTGGACTCGATTGTCAGGTCTCTGTTTCATCTTAATTGATTCGTAATTAATCTTTTCCGAAAGGCTGCCTACAAAGAGGTTTATGACATCGTAATAAGCGCAGCGTCGAACGCAGTGTTGAAGGCAGCCTAGATGCAGGCCCGTATGTTTAGGTCCTGCTCTCATGTAGACCAAGAAAAACATTCGTTAGTGTATAGGTTATAGAGGTGGCACCTGCAGTTCTTTAACTAAATTATTGTAAACCTCTTGCTTGTCTACAGTAAAGTCTGAGACTTACTGATCAATCTGTAAAGTAGACATTCTAACTCGATGTTTTTTTTTTCTATTGTTTAATAAACATATATACATTCACCACTTCATCATAAGAAATAGTTCAATATAAAGGTAATGTCATCGTCATTTTGTTTAATTTTCACTTTCGATGGAGCTGAAATTTTGGAAAAAAAATATAAAAAGAATTTGAACAATGTGAACAGGTTTCATTGGTGAGGCATGACTTGCATCGAAATTCTCAGCACTAACGTTAGTTCATATTTAAAATTTCTAATTTCAGTTGATCTGACTGCAGTGGACAACACCTCGCCTGAGAGAGAACACAGAAGCTTGGCACTAATTCAAATGTTACTCGAAGCCTACAAGTCCAAACAAGATGACGTAATGGTCGTTAACCTTGAGACACAGGAAGTCGCCGGAGCAGAAGATGAAATTGTGAGTTAGGATTACGTCACCAACTAATAAAAATTTAAAAATCAAGTCTACATTAAGATATTGAGTTCTAAACCCTGTTTAACATTGTCGACAGTTACAAGTGACTAAGTCGGTTACAGTTGACTTTTCAAATTAATTTATGCAGACTTCTTGCTCATGTGATTTTTACTAAGCTTGTGAACTGAAGGCTCATCTTAAGAGACGGTCTGGCCACCTCTTCCACATGTTTAACTATTGGCATTTTTATTTTAAATTTTTATTACTTATTATAAATATTAACTCATTGCAAGGCTATTGAATAGTGAACCTATTTTAACTCATTGCAAAGCTATTTAATAGTGCACTTATTTTAACTCATTGCAAAGCTATTCAATAGTGCACTTATTTTAACTCATTGCAAAGCTATTCAATAGTGCACACGTTTTAACTCATTGCAAGGCTATTTAATAGTGCACCTATTTTAACTCATTGCAAGGCTATTCAATAGTGCACATATTTTAACTCATTGCAAATCTATTCAATAGTGTACATATTTTAACTCATTGCAAAGTTATTCAATAGTGCACATATTTTAACTCATTGCAAGGCTATTCAATAGTGCACATATTTTAACTCATTGCAAAGCTATTCAATAGTGCACATATTTTAACTAATTGCAAGGCTATTCAATAGTGCACATATTTTAACTCATTGCAAGGCTATTCAATAGTGCACATATTTTAACTAATTGCAAGGCTATTCAATAGTGCACATATTTTAACTAATTGCAAGGCTATTCAATAGTGCACATATTTTAACGTAGCTCCTTAAATCTCTTCTTGCACAAAGTCTCAAACGTCCAAATCTCTACAGTGTCTCGAGCAAACGTCCCTTGATGACGAGTCAGTACAGCGAGTACTACCGTCACGTGAGAAACAAAGTGCTCACCCAGGGATTGTTACACAATGTCACGTTCTTCTGAGGTAATTATAGAACACGATTTATGAAAAGCTAGTCACGCAGCGGTTCTCAACCTTTTAAGCTCGGCGACCCCTTTTTACAATCCCCCATTCTGCCGCGACCCCCCCCCCCCCATACACAAATACAGAATTGTAGGGTAGACAATAGCAATCCATATTTTCGGTGGTCTTAGGCGACCCCTGGCATATGGTCAATCGACCCCCAAAGGGGTCGCGACCCACAGGTTGAGAACCCCTGATGCTGCTAGTGGGTTTTGTTTTCTCTGAAACAACGTTTTTTCACCGATACTAAAAGGTTTGAGACAGAGAGAAAATATTTGGTCCTTAGCTGTTGTGTTTTAGATTTGTTCTAGTTTTGGCCCAATATAGATAGATAGATAGATAGATAGATAGATAGATAGATAGATAGATAGATAGATAGATAGATAGAGGATCTTTATTATTAAAGCTTTCAAAAAAGTGTAGGGTCTTCCACAAAAATCATGCCCCTACGCCTCCAAATGCTTAAATCCGGACTTGCTACATTGATTTAAGAAATTCCACAAGTCTTTCTAGCTATTTTAAGATGTCATGTGACATTTTTCTGTACGCCATTGCTTTCAGGAGATTTCTGAAGATCATGCTGGACGAGTACAAAGACATGTTCATTTACGCAGTTGAAGCCCTTCTTCTCTCGTTACATCTGGGCGTGGTCTTCTACGGCTTAAAGAGAGACCAGGGCTCCATCAGGGATTGGTTCGGACTGATGTTCATGACGAGTGCTCTCTACGCCAACAAGATTCTCCTGGGTCTGGTAGAACAGTGTACGTTCCGTTGTCTTAGCGTGTGCCACGAAGTTTTAGTTGACCACTATGGTGTCCACTGTAGCAGTTAGACTTGAGGGTCGAATGATTTTTAGTTGACCACTGTGGTGTCTACTGTAGCAGTTAGACTTGAGGGTCGAATGATTTTTAGTTGACCACTATGGTGTCCACTGTATCACTTAGACTTGAGCGCAGGGGCGTAACTATGGATTTGGGGGCCCGGGGGGATTGACCTCTTTGGGGGCCCTTACATTTTGACATTCGACATATGACATGGGATACTGTACGCAAAAATATATACGCCCCAAATCCAATTGGTTCAGTATATCAGTAAACTTAACAAAAAGTAATCAAGCTCTTTTAATGAATAATACCTTTATTTATTAGTTAAATAATGCACAAGTGACAAATCTTAATTGATATCGCTTCACGTCGTGCATTCTGTGCAGCAAAGACATTTATAACATCAACTACATCGATACTTTCTAGTATTTGTGACTTCACTGACATTAAAGCCATGATAAGCCTTTCTTGTGTCATTGTGCTCCTGAGATAGCTTTTGATGAACTTGAGCTAAGAGAATGATCTCTCACATGACGTAATGGAAGTGGCCTGAGTTAGCAGTATTCGGAAGAGGTTGCAAAGTTTGAGCACATATGAAGCCTGTTTCCTCAATATGTCTATTGGTGATTGTATTACTGGTTTGTTGATGAAAAGTGCTCGTGCATCAATGACATCATTGAAAAAGCGATTTGCCATTTATTTCATCATACAAACAGGAAGAATAGCACACTTTGTCATAAGCGTGTCTTCATCTAACAGGTGTCTTGGTTCAAGAAGAAACCCAAAGGTATTCATTTTCTTTCCGACCTTTGAAATCTGCTCTTCATCTCCATATGAAATCTGTCCAGCACTTCTGTCGCCACACGTTTGAATTGCAGTTCTATTGACAGTCATACATTATAACTCAACTTCCCATCAAGTCTTTTCTTTCTTTTGGTTGTTTTGATTACAGGGAATCCATAGTATTCACTATCTTCTTTTGCTTTTTCGATGGATTGTTTTTTTGTCAGTTTCTCATCATTTTGCAGAAAGCATGAAAGGGTACTAATTTCTTTAGCAGCTTCCAGTATATGCAGTCCAGACTTTTGTAGTTTCTTCTGAACTAAATTAATTGGGCGCAAGAGCTTTGATCAGAATTCAAGATAAGCAAAAAATTCTTAATTTTCCACTGCATGAAGAAGATTCTGTGCTAATATTACATGGTATTACGTCACTGTTGGTTGTTTATGTTTTGTGCGCAAGAAAAAGGATTCAGAGAATACAAAAGTGGGAAAGATCCATATCTCGTTATGCTCGAGTATAGAAATACTCCGATAAGTGGACTGCCGTATTCACCATCACAACTGCTGACAAGTAGAAGACTCAGGGAATCATTCCAACTGATCCCAAACTATTGAAACCATCGGTAGCTGAAAATGCAGAGACATTACTCAACGAACGACAGATGAAAAGCAAAGTGAAATACAATGCAAAAGCAAGACTACCTAAAGATTATTCTGTCGGAGAGTTCGTCTAGGTCAAACATGGCAGAAAGCAGTTGTCATAAAAAAACATTCAGCACCCAGATCTTAAATCATAAAGACAAACGGAAAAACATACAGAAGAAATCAACGCTTTTTGAATAAGAGTTTCGATGAAGACATCTGTGAGTACTAAGATACCGATGGAGACAATGAACTGCAAACTGTTGAAACAAACGAAACAGACATTTATAGACCAACGTCTAGAGAACTTGTTGTGCCAGTCAAGACAACCAGAAGTGGACGAATTGTTAAAGTTCCTAGTAGACAAGGCCGGCCTTAGGCCACTGCAGCCTATGCGGTGGCAGTGGGCCCCGCGCTTTCATAGGACTACCCGCGCTAATTCTAAGTGTACATTATTAAATTAAACCATTATAATGTATATAAAATAACAGGGTTTTCGCGACCTCCTGATTTTCCAGGGCCTCCAGGAAATCTCATGAAAAGGCAAAATATACGATAAAGTCCTGAACTTTTTTTGAATTTATTCAAATCTCCTGAAGAATAGACGAAATTCACATTTTGGGGTGCCTATAAATAAAAAGTGGCATTGCGAGCTTTCATTTGATAAGAATGTATTGCAAAGACGAAAGTAGGCCTATTTTCTAATTCAAAAAAAATAATTTTGACATTATGCTCATCCCTACCCAGACTAGGCCCCGCGCGATCCGTTTTGCATAGGGCCCGCAAATGCTAGGGCGGCCCTGCTAGTAGATATCACTTTTAAGAACTTTAAAAGGAAGGGTGTGATAATAACTTCAAAAGGAATGATGTGCTAATATTATATGATATTACGTCATTGTTTGTTGTTTATGTTTTGTGCGAAAGCAAAAGGATTAGATGGAAATAAAAAGAGATTTTCCATTGGATTGAGGAACGATGAATAGAGGGGTAATAACTCAAGTGTGAAGTTTAATTCTGAAATTATAGACGCCAAACCCGAATAATGGACTATTCTAGCATTATCAAGAATAACTTTTGGATCTGCTATACTCGATTCTGTAAATTTTGATTCCAGGTTAATTAGTGTAGCCATAAAATACTCGCCATTTAGATCTATTATTAGTAAAGGTAACAAGATACCTGGAATTCGCTGTATATCATGCAGTTTTATTCGTGGCAACAAAGTTGAAAATGTAAAACTAACTTTAAAAAAAACTTTGATCTCTGTGGGAAAAAAATATTTTTAAAATGTCAACAAAGTCAACGTACTGATAGACCTAGATCTAGGTTTAGTCTTTGTGATAAATTTAATCCATAAATGTTGAAAACAAAAAGACACCCGTTGACATTATTTTTCAATCATATATATTAATTTATGTATTTACAAATAAATTTCGGACACCCATTTGGGGGCCCCCCCTAGGTGGGGGCCCGGGGGGATTTTAAAATTCTCCCCCCCCATCCCCCCCCCCTTAGTTACGCCACTGCTTGAGCGTCGAATGAGGCATTAAAAAAAAAAACACAGAAAAATCAGTATTGAATACAATACATTTAGAGCTCCGCGACCCCCTAATACAATTTTCCACTAACCATATTTTGTTTTCGTTCATTGGCTTAGGTAAATGGGATTTAACTAGTGTTAAAATTTCTTCACGACGTGATTAGATCTTCTCCCTAGAAATGGTTCATCCCGCAATGGCGTAACGGCGCATTTGATGGACAGTAATTTCGGTTGTTGAAAAAATATTCTGCAAAAAAACGAAGATGTCGTCCGCAACAAATAATATCGAATAACAATTAATAATAATAAAAAAAGAAAGTAACTACCACTAAAAACCACGTCTACGTTCCATGATGATACATTCACTTCAAGTGTCCTTCGTATCCCCTGACTGTAGGTCCGTGTTCTTACATCTATCTTTGTTATTCTCACTTTTTATTTTATTGATACTTGATGATCGTTTCATAATTTGTTTAATAGGCCCTGATAATTTAATTTGAATAATCCACAGAATCAAAAAACATATATAATGTAAATATACATCGACTATATTACACATATGCTTGTTACAACACGTCAGAGACATACACAAAATATAGGCCTATGTAACAACAAGGTTATAAAAGACAGTTTGTGTGGAAACACAAACTCAAAATCGGCCCGCGAAAAGGTCCATCCAGGCAGGCTTCAATATTTTCAGAAAGAACATGCAAATGAAATTATATCAAAGACAAATGAGAGATAAGAATGGAAAAAGAAGGTTAACAGATCTTGTGTAGTGCCCCAACGGTCCCACAGATCAAAGAATAGGTGAAAGTGAATGTAAAGTTAGATGTGAACCTGGCCTAACTAGTTCCCCTTTTAGACCTTGTGGTCTATAGGACAGATGATGTAAAGTTCATCTCTTTTTGTGGCCTACGATTAGCGAGGGTGTCATGTAGCCAGCACAACGACCAACCGCCTATACTTTTCCCCAACTAATGTCAGGTACCCATTAGAGCTGAGTGGACTCAGAGGCGCCCAAAGATTCCAAAGTTGAAAATCCCAGTCTTCACCAGGATTTGAACCCGGACCCCCAGTTCGGAAGCCAAGAGCTTTACCGCTCAGCCACCGCACCTCCCTTGGCCTAACTGATGTCTTATAATTGATCCAATTGTTATAGAAAGATAGTACCTCTTATTCGAATGTTTTAAAAATGAAGTTTATAAGATTACTATTCATTTTAAATTATGTCTAACTTATAATGCATACTAATTAGCTTTTTCTCTTTAAAAAACTGCTTGCATAAATGATTTTAAAAATTAGATTTTTCGCTTTCAGAAAAAAGAAAAGTAGCCGTTGCATTAGAACTTTGAATGGTCTAAAATATTGTGATGTCGGATTTTCAATATCTTTTCTAGTTTACGAAATCTAAACGGGACGGACGGACAGACGGTTAGACGGACAGACGGACAGACATTTCGCACAAAACTAATAGCGTCTTTTCTCCTTTCGGGGGCCGGGGGCCGCTAAAAAACATTAGATTTTGTTTTTGTATTTGAAGATTATGGTTCAGTGTTTTATGTATAAATGTTACTTTACTTCTGTCTTCTGTCCTGAAGGCTTTCTAAATTTAGTGATTTTACTAAAGGTCTTACTCTAGTCAAATGTGAATATTCGTTTGTTATGTTTGATTGAGTAGGACTGTAGGCACAGCGCTTTTGTAATTGTGTCAATGTCCGCTATGTTTTCTTCAAATAGTGCATTTTTTTGTTGTGGTCGTATTATATGCAGTAACTTTGTTTCAATGTGCGGTTAGGGGCCTGACCTAATAGCGTTTAGAGGGCGATATTAAATAGTCTTTATATCCGATGAAAAGGTGGATTTAAATAGCATTTACATACGAAAAAAAGGTCATTTATAAATTTTCTAAAATCATTTATACGCGGTGATAAGGTGGCGGACTTAAATATAATGGATTAATGTTGCTTTTTTTTTAAATTCTGAATTTGGTTTTGAACTCAAACTAAGGGTTAGGGTTACTAGGACTATTACGATTGCCTAATGCCCCCTCTCCTTTAATAGGAAAGGACCTCCTACCATTTGAACACCCCTCTCAGGCCGTGACAATGGAGTGTTTGAAACGATCTGAACTGGTTTCTAATTCATAGGTCACCAAGAGAGACGTTTTATTTATTTTGAACTTCAAGACAAGCTCTACCACCCTGCAGCCTTGTACTTCGCCAAGGTAACTGAGCATTCTATATCTTATTGAAGACTTGTACTTCGCCAAGGTAACTGAGCATTCTATATCTTATTGAAGACTTGTACTTCGCCAAGGTAACTGAGTATTCTATATCTTATTGAAGACTTGTACTTCGCCAAGGTAACTGAGCATTCTATATCTTATTGAAGACTTGTACTTCGCCAAGGTAACTGAGCATTCTATATCTTATTGAAGACTTGTACTTCGCCAAGGTAACTGAGCATTCTATATCTTATTGAAGACTTGTACTTCGCCAAGGTAACTGAGCATTCTATATCTTATTGAAGACTTGTACTTCGCCAAGGTAACTGAGCATTCTATATCTTATTGAAGACTTGTACTTCGCCAAGGTAACTGAGCATTCTATATCTTATTGAAGACTTGTACTTCACCAAGGTAACTGAGCATTCTATATCTTATTGAAGACTTGTACTTCGCCAAGGTAACTGAGCATTCTATATCTTATTGAAGACTTGTACTTCACCAAGGTAACTGAGCATTCTATATCTTATTGAAGACTTGTACTTCGCCAAGGTAACTGAGCATTCTATATCTTATTGAAGACTTGTACTTCGCCAAGGTAACTGAGCATTCTATATCTTATTGAAGACTTGTACTTCGCCAAGGTAACTGAGCATTCTATATCTTATTGAAGACTTGTACTTCGCCAAGGTAACTGAGCATTCTATATCTTATTGAAGACTTGTACTTCGCCAAGGTAACTGAGCATTCTATATCTTATTGAAGACTTGTACTTCGCCAAGGTAACTGAGCATTCTATATCTTATTGAAGACTTGTACTTCGCCAAGGTAACTGAGCATTCTATATCTTATTGAAGACTTGTACTTCACCAAGGTAACTGAGCATTCTATATCTTATTGAAGACTTGTACTTCGCCAAGGTAACTGAGCATTCTATATCTTATTGAAGACTTGTACTTCACCAAGGTAACTGAGCATTCTATATCTTATTGAAGACTTGTACTTCGCCAACGTAACTGAGCATTCTATATCTTATTGAAGACTTGTACTTCACCAAGGTAACTGAACATTCTATATCTTATTGAAGACTTGTACTTCGCCAAGGTAACTGAGCATTCTATATCTTATTGAAGACTTGTACTTCATCAAGGTAACTGAGCATTCTATATCTTATTGAAGACTTGTACTTCACCAAGGTAACTGAGCATTCTATATCTTATTGAAGTCTTGTACTTCGCCAAGGTAACTGAGCATTCTATATCTTATTGAAGACTTGTACTTCGCCAAGGTAACTGAGCATTCTATATCTTATTGAAGACTTGTACTTCACCAAGGTAACTGAGTATTCTATATCTTATTGAAGACTTGTACTTCGCCAAGGTAACTGAGCATTCTATATCTTATTGAAGACTTGTACTTCGCCAAGGTAACTGAGCATTCTATATCTTATTGAAGACTTGTACTTCACCAAGGTAACTGAGCATTCTATATCTTATTGAAGACTTGTACTTCACCAAGGTAACTGAGTATTCTATATCTTATTGAAGACTTGTACTTCACCAAGGTAACTGAGTATTCTATATCTTATTGAAGACTTGTACTTCACCAAGGTAACTGAGTATTCTATATCTTATTGAAGACTTGTACTTCACCAAGGTAACTGAGTATTCTATGTCCTATTGAAGACTTGTACTTCGCCAAGGTAACTGAGTATTCTATATCTTATTGAAGACTTGTACTTCGCCAAGGTAACTGAGTATTATTTATCTTATAGTAGTTACATGGGTACTTTGCCAAGGTAAAAAAAAAGTAGTTCCCTTTTCAGATCTTGCGATGCATGAGGGCAGATGAATTAAAGGTTATCTGTTTCTGTGGCCCACGGGGAGCAAAACGACCAACCGCCTTTACTTTTCCCGAACAAATGTCAATTACCCGTTAGAGTGGGTGGACTCTGAGGCGCCCTAAAGATCCTTTGAGTAAAAATCCCAGTCTTCACCGGGATTCAAACCCGGGTCCCCCAGTTCAGAAGCCAAGCGCTTTACCACTCAGCCACCGCGCCTCCACTTTACCAAGTAACGGATCATTATTTATCTTATAGAGGTCTTGTACTTTGCCTAAATAACGGATCATTATTTATCTTATAGAGGTATTGTACTTTGCCTAAGTAACGGACCATTATTTATCTTATAGAGGTCTTGTACTTTGCCTAAGTAACGGACCAATATTTATCTTATAGAGGTCTTGTACTTTGCCTAAGTAACGGACCATTATTTATCTTATAGAGGTATTGTACTTTGCCTAAGTAACGGATCATTATATATCTTATAGAGGTATTGTACTTTGCCTAAGTAACGGATCATTATATATCTTATAGAGGTATTGTACTTTGCCTAAGTAACGGATCATTATATATCTTATAGAGGTCTTGTACTTTGCCTAAGTAACGGATCATTATATATCTTATAGAGGTATTGTACTTTGCCTAAGTAACGGATCATTATATATCTTATAGAGGTATTGTACTTTGCCTAAGTAATATTAAACATGATTCATCACTTCTACTCGTGCAAACACCCACACACTCTGAATTATTTTAATATGTTTTTTATTATTAAATTTGTAATTAACAATTTAACCATTTATATTTACGTGTAATTTGTGTTTTAGAGTTTCATTAATTATGTTTTGACTAATATCTGTTAATATTAACTCCCCAAAGAAACTAAAAGCCGATTCTTTAAACAAGTGATGCCCCAACTACGACCTTCGGGCCTCATTCAGCCCTATATTTCGTTCATGTTTAAGCCACAGAGGATCGGCTTCATTGGACTTTTTTTGTTTCCCCTGTGTAGCGTCACGTGATGTACATGTCCCGCCCCTCCTCCCCTACCACTGCACTTTATATATATTTAAATAAATTAACGACAATGATCACTCCCTGAGCCAATCAATGTCCACTTTTTGTTTTGCCCCTATTTGTTTTCTTGAAGTAACTCTAGTGGGCATATGTTTTATTTCCACTCTATTTTCTCTGAAATTTGACGTTGACCAGATACTTAGTGACATCCCCTGCAACGCCATCATGGTGACCATCTACGCTCTTCCTGTCTACTTGATGGTTGGAGTCTCACTGGACGTCTACAATGGCTGCTTGGTAAGTGTCTCACTGGACGTCTACAATGGCTGCTTGGCAAGTGTCTCACTGGACGTCTACAATGGCTGCTTGGTAAGTGTCTCACTGGACGTCTACAATGGCTGCTTGGTAAGTGTCTCACTTTACGTCTACAATGGCTGTTTGGTAAGTGTCTCACTTTACGTCTACAATGGCTGCTTGGTAAGTGTCTCACAGGACGTCTATAGTGGCTGCTTGGTAAGTGTCTCACAGGACGTCTACAGTGGCTGCTTGGTAAGTGTCTCACAGGACGTCTACAGTGGCTGCTTGGTAAGTGTCTCACTGGACGTCTACAGTGGCTGCTTGGTAAGTGTCTCACAGGACGTCTACAGTGTCTGCTTGGTAAGTGTCTCACAGGACGTCTACAGTGGCTGCTTGGTAAGTGTCTCACTGGACTTGAAGAGTAAATATGGTTTCTAGAGTAGGACGATTAGAAGATACATAAGAAAGACTGGTAGTCTAAGACTGAGTCAGATATCGGGGCCATTGACTTCGGCAACGCCGTGCTAGCAGGTATACCCGATGACAAAATAACCAAGCTGCAACGTATTCAAAACAAAGCCGCACGAATAGTTCTCAGAAAAACAAGACGAGATTCTGCTACTGCTCTCTTGCGCACACTCCATTGGCGTCTTGTGAAAGCGATAATCGACTACAGGTTGGGAACACTTGGTCATCAGTGTATCTAGAAAAATGAGATGCCCTTGTACTTTAGCGAACTGATCACTTCATATGTCCCTCATAGAACCCTGCTTTTTCAGTATACGGCCCAAAGATTTGGAACTCATTGTTCTCAGACATACAACATGCTACACTACATTCAAGAAGAACATTAAGACCTACCTGTTTAAAACTTTTTTTTAGATTAGTTTGTCATTTTAGCTCTCGTATTTGTGTTTGTAATGTTATTACAGCGCCTTGAGCCTACATTTTGTTTGTTAACAGCGTTTTATAAATAAAATTATTGTTATTATTATTATTAAAGTCAGTTAATAGTACTTTGTCTGCAATTTGTATTAAATTTATAATAGTACAACTACTGATATATATATTCTTCTACTTTCGAGAAATGAAATCCACGGTTGGACATTGTAATTTGCATAACCTTATTGACTTATGTATTGTTTGATTAAAGTTGATTTTCTTAGCACTGGGAATATGTATTGCAATGCACAGTATGATAGCAGTGCATAAAGAAGACTGAAACTAGTAGCCTATAGAAACACAATGCAGGGACTATAAATAGACATTTATTGAGATGTTGTCCGTCTGTAATATCCTAATACATTGTAGTTCACTCGTGACTTTAAAGGTCTTGAACCAAGTAACCACTTTGGGATTGTAAAGTGAACTTAAATAACCAGTTATTGCCCTTTATCTGAAGTGATATGAATCGTAAGTGCCCATTGAGATTTTTTCCCCTCTTTTGATCTTGTCCAAAAAACAATACTATAGTTGCTATAGTCAAACAGACAGAATTTAACAAAACTAAACTTTTCATATTTTTGTTGTAACAACTTAATTGTCTGACATTATTTAAATAAGTTTTAAGTACACGCGCAGTACTCTCTGAGATACGTGGACCTCCAAGTTTGAGAACAAATATTTAAAGGTGCCGGTACTTAGTGATTAGGTGCCGGTACTCAGTGATTAGGTGCCAGTACTCAGTGATGAATTGTCTAACTTTTAACTACTAATAAATTAATAATAAACGTTAAATTAGAAGAAAAGTAATAATTTTTTCCCCACATTGAAAAAGGTGCTGGTACGCAAAAAAAATATATATATAATACAAAGAAGATGAGATTGTAGTTTATTAATGGAGACTGATTGTTTATGACGAGAATATACAGAATCAATTTAAATTATCAACTCAGTTTAGAAAAACTTTACAAAGAGGAATCACAACAATGATATACAGTGGCGTAGCTAGCAGTGTGCGGGTGGTGAGGGCCGCACAGGGCATCAAGTGATGAGGGGCATCAAGCCTACACCTGACATGTCAAGGCTGGATAAAAAGTCCTAAATCAGTGCAATATTGGCTGCATGAAAAAAAACAACAGGCAAAAGCAAGAAGATTCGGTAGAAACACACCTTTAAATAGCTACGGGTTGATTTTTTTTTTTCATTGGACCAAATTCTTCTAGAAATTATCATCAGATTTTAGCAATATCATGATGCGGTATGAAAATTATAGATAAACTGCTAGTAAGATAGCACTAAGATTTATTTGTAGTATCTTTTTTGTAAAATACATTTTTTTCCAAATTAGCAATACTTTAACATTAAATACGCATTTCTTTTGGAGAAAAAAAAGGACTTTTTGTTTAGGGGGGGGGCATCATGAGGACCGACCGCACCAGGCATCAAATACCCTAGCTACGCCACTGATGATATACTAATAGAAACACCGGATTTACCGAGAAACGATAATTCTATATAGATCTACTATCAATTCTTTTCTAACATACAAGCTCACAAATGTTATAAAACTATGGCAATATTTCCTTTATTTAATTGCTTTGGGCTGGATGTTAGCATCTTACTCAGCAATCAGCTCGCAACTGGGTTTGCTTAGTCATTGTCACGCTAGGCACTGCAATCCTCCTTAATCTTCGGATTCAAAGACATTGCCACTATTAGAGCTGATATTGTAAGTATGATTCCCTCTGTCTCTAATCTTAATGGATGCGTCCAGAGTTTCCTCTTAAGGATATATTCCAGGACTTGAAGATAAAGCGTCATGGTATGCCACTTAAATTGCATGGCCGTCTAGCTAATAACATTTTTTAAAATCAATTTTACTTCTAATATCAATTTAATATAATTAAAAGATATTTTTTTTAAATTTTTTGCTTCAGTTTCTGCTTTTTGTTGGACTTCCTGTATTGACTTCACGTTGCCTAGCGATGATGTCATCAGCCATTTTGCCAACCAATCAGATGGCAGCTGCTCTTACTTTGGTCATCTTTTCATTCTACATACAGGCCTCGGGTTTTTTCATCAATCTGAAGAACACTAGCTTAGGTAAGCTCTAGACCCCAGAGGCTCTACATAGAACAAAAGATACATGAAGAACAGTAGCTTAGGTAAGCTCTAGACCCCAGAGGCTCTACATAGAACAAAAGATACATTAAGAACAGTAGCTTAGGTAAGCTCTAGACCCCAGAGGCTCTACATAGAACAAAAGATACATGAAGAACAGTAGCTTAGGTAAGCTCTTGACCCCAGAGGGTCTACATAGAACAAATAGATAAATGAAGAACACTGGCTGAGGTAAGCTCTAGACCCCAGAGGCTCTACATAGAACAAAAAGATAAATGAAGAACACTGGCTGAGGTAAGCTCTAGACCCCAGAGGTTCTACATAGAACAAAAGATACATGAAGAACAGTAGCTTAGGTAAGCTCTTGACCCCAGAGGTTCTACATAGAACAAAAGATACATGAAGAACAGTAGCTTTGGTAAGCTCTTGACCCCAGAGGCTCTACATAGAACAAAAAGATAAATGAAGAACACTAGCTTAGGTAAGCTCTAGACCCCAGAGGGTCCAAAAAGAAAGATAAACACTCGATGTGTTCAAATAACATCAGGCCTATATCATGGAGATCTTTGTTCAATACGCTTTAAGTTGTAGCTGCTGTATCGCTTGGAAACAAATTATCTCTCTCTCTCTCTCTCTGTCTCTCTCTCTGTCTGTCTCTCTCTAGTAAACACTTTCACTTTATGTCTCACTATGTTATGGTTTACACTTTCTGTTGGTCGTTCCTTCAGAATGGAAGACAATTCAGTGCTAGCCTAAAACTCCCTAAGGACGTCGGGGGATGGCGGCGGGTAGGGTTTGAACCGGGGACTATGTAGATGCCAATCCAGGAAGCATGTCACTCTACCCGGCAGCCAATCCACTCTCTCTCTCTCTCTCTCTCTTTCTCTCACTCTCTTTCTCTCCGTCACTCATAATTTCTCTCTCACCCTCCCTCTTATTATCACTATGTTTCTCTAATTCTCACTGCCTCTCCCTCTCTGTCCCTCTCTCTCCCCT
The DNA here is from genome assembly GCF_947242115.1 of Biomphalaria glabrata. Taxonomy (NCBI): domain Eukaryota; kingdom Metazoa; phylum Mollusca; class Gastropoda; family Planorbidae; genus Biomphalaria; species Biomphalaria glabrata. Next base: position 46,174,064 of record NC_074713.1, on the reverse strand, counting down.
TCTCCCTTATTTCTCCCCCCCCCCCCGGCTCAATACAACTTGAATGTCTCATCTCCACCTCGTATCAACAGATTAGGACCCCATCCCTAATTGCCCTTGACCCATAAATCGCGAATTGGTTCTGTTCTCTAAGTCGTGATTTGACTCTGTCCTTTAATTAAGTCGTGAAAAGATTCTGTTCTCTAAGACATGAATTAGAATCAGGCCTACTGTAATGATTAGTTTCGCATTAACACACCAATGTAAATGTCTAAATAAATGAGTATGTCATGTGACCATCATTTTCGTCTACAGCCACTCGATGGATATCCCAGATATCATTCGTGCGCTGGGGGTTCCAGGCGCTCTGTCTGCTGGAGGTCAAGCCTTTAGAGTTCCAGTGCGACCGGGGCAGTTCAAGCTGCATGAAGAGTGGGGCAGATGCCTTGTACATGATGGGCTTCGAGGAGGAGAAGCTGTGGCATTGCTGCCTGGGCATCTTAGGCAACATGAGTGTTTTCTTGATTGTCATGTTTTTAGGATTTCTGTTTATCTCACAGAAGCCTCACGACAGATTGGGCAACAGTTAATAGTGCAGGCTTTAGGTCTCAGTACCTAGTCACACACTCAATTACATACTCACACACATGCACATACACACACGCTCACACACACTTGTACACAGATCTGATAAACGTTTGTTACTATAAATGTCAATGAGTGAAACATTTAAATTTTTCTTGTTTTTTAATTTCTTTATTTTAAAATAACCCAGTAAATAAGTAGCACTTTCAGACTTTGCTATGGCGCAGAGGATGTACAGGTCATCTGTTTCTGTGGCTCATTGTTAACGAGGGTGTCATGTGGCCAGCACAATGACCAACCGCATTTACTTTTCCACAACTAGTCAGATACCCATTAGAATTGTGTCAGGGGCGCATTGTCTTCAACGGGATTTGAATCCGAGACATCTCGGTTTGGAAGTCAAGTGCTTTACCTCTCGACCACTGCGCAACCCATGTTTCCTATAAAATTAGGGTATTAGCTAGGGTTACTAGATGCCCCTGGGTCCATCCAACTCTTATTAGTACCTGACTTTAGTTCGGACGTTTTTCTGGCCACATGACACCTTCGCTAACCGTGGGTCATAAGAACAGAGGAGCTCTCTATCATTCATCCTGTGAACTGCAAAGGAAACAGAGTTTTGGCGTTAAATTATGCAAATAACTTGATCATTAAATGTATACTTGTGAAAAATATCCCGTCTAGGTAACAACATCAAACTGTAGGTCAAGGCTGTTTATATCATAAGAAATAATTATTTTAGCCTTGTTAAGGCACGATTAGGAATTTAGTGGGAAAAATGACTTGACTTACAGATAATGACGCGTCGAATTAAAACACAAGACTAGGATATAGGAAGTAAACACTGAAGGCTTTTTGGCAGCCCTAGAGTAAGGTCGGCTTTAGTAACTGAAGTAGAGATTTAGCTTGATGACATTCGATGGTTCCCTTCGTAATTATTAAACTTCTATCAGCGTCGACTAAGTTATATTGTTGGCCTTTCACCTGTGTCATTTGATTTTTGTTATTTGAGAGTTACCTTTGGTTACCTACGTTGGACTAAGCCGCATAAGACACAGCGCGGAAGCGCCTAACAACTGGCGACCCAAGCCTGGGCACGCAGAAAGGCTTTCAATATACTTACTAAGCCTATATTTTTGTTTTGAAACGGAACTACTTTCACAAGATTTATTGCATGACTTTTTATTAAAGAAAATGTATTCTTACACTCATCTTTTGTTTGTTGTTATTATTGTTAATAGTGCAGATCTATCATTTATGTGTTCTGGCCATTCTCTCTTTCTGTGGCATTTTACATCTCGAGAGCATATCTTTTCCTTTTGCAACTTCTTGTGTGACTTAAGAGGCCAATTCTTGATACACAGCTGCTGTCACTGGTTGGGCATATGTAATTGACAGGCGCCACAGCATTTTCACCCCTCTTTCTACTTCTGTTGTATATGACATCTGCAATCCGACACCCTTCCTTTATGCTCCCTCTCCATGTGGATCTATCTAGTGACACTTTTTCTTAGCTGCTAATGTCGATTTTGAAGAGATTCATGTCGCGTTTGCATATATCAGTATACAGTAAAAGTGGGCGACCAGCGGCTCTCCTGACTCCTGCCTTCTATTAAATCGCCATACAGAATGTCTTGTGGAAGTTGACCTACTGGCATTCTACGAACGTGGCCAAGCCAGCCAAGGCGTCTGCTGCTTCCCAGCAGCGGCTAGTTCTGGACATTATTTCTCTCAATACTGGAATGTTGTCAGAGGATGAAAAAGCAAGCAAACAAACTCGTAGTGATTTATTGTATTGCTCAACTAATGTGTAATGATTGATTGCATTCCCGACAAATACGAAGTGATTGATTGTATTTTCCAACAAATGCATAGTGATTGATTGCCATTGTAATTTAGAGTTCTCTATTGCCAAACACCATTTCCAACATGCATGCCACTGCCCGCATCACCATAAGGGCACTTCGAGCAGAGGTTTCTAGGAGCTGTAGGCACCACTCTACGGGCCAAATGTGGCCCGCGTGCTTTAGATTGGGGAACTCTGATCATAACAATCAAGACTGCGTCTCTTAAGACTTGAGGCCAATGTAAATGTTCCCATCTTTTGGCCCAAATAAATAGTAAGTAAAAACAAAATTATAGAAGAAGGGGAAACTACTGTGTCTTAAAAAACCTTTGCATTTTTGATAGAGTTGTCTTCTTTTTGACTTACATCATTACTCAGTAATCACTGGTACAGCACTTAGAACATCACGAACAAAAAAGAAAAAGAAAACTCTGAGTTTTACGTTTATTAGTAACACAAAACTGTTGGGAATAGTTTATAAACAAAACCTTTATTAAATACAAACTAAAAGCAGCTGAAGTTGGAGACAAGGCAGCCTACTCTCACCAACTCTTTTCAATATCTTCCATGAAAGAATAATGGAAGATGCTCTCGAGGGCTATGAGGTTACTCCAAGTGTTCGAGGAAGAAGAATTACTTGCTTGCTATTCGCGGATGACATAGACGGCTAGTGGGGACTTTAGAAGAAAAAGCTGACTTGGCGATGCGCATTGACAAGACTTCTGCAGCATATGGTATGGAGACAAATGCCGAAAAACTCAAATTATGACAAATAGCCAACAGGGCTTGAAAAGGGGCATGAGTATTGGCGGCGTAAAGCTGACTAGTGTTAGCAGCTTCAAATACCTCGGAGCTATCGTCTCAGATGAGTGAACCAAGCCTGAATTGCACAGTCCACAGCAGCATTTCTAAAACTCAGAACAATGTGGAAAAACAAAGGCATAGCCCTTGACACCAAAATCGGACTGATGCGCTCCCTGGTCATGGCACTAGCGGATCCAGAAGTTTTTCGTTATTCATCCTATTAAAAAAAGGACCTTTTGAATAATGTTTTACCTACTTGAAAAATATTCTCATTTAAATGTATAGGCCCTTACTACATTGCAAATACAACCGATTTGTTCGTTGAAAAGATAAGATACCCCACAGATTTAGATTAAGGCTTTGAGGATCGTCACGGAAAAAAAATATATTTGAAAAATAATATTTTTAAAAAAGCTCATTTGTAAAAAGTGGCACATTTTGTTCAATATGCATGTTTGTAACTTTGTTTTGTTACAGAACTAATTCAAAGTTCTAAACAAACAAAAAATCGGAAGTGGGAGGAGAAATTAAGTGGACCAATTAGATTCTACTCAATTTTTTTTTTTTTTTTGCATTTTTAGGATTCAAGCATAAATCGTGAGTAATAGTTCAAAATTTATTTAACTATAAAATCATCAGATTGAGTAAATTTTAGAAAAAGGCATCTAGGAAAAGAGTATTTGGGTTCAGAACTCATCTCAATTGTTACTCTTATGCCGAAAAATTTCGTATAAATTCTAAATTTTCCAAAACAAAGTCTTTCTTAAAATAATTATGACAAATTCGTGTGCAATTACATAAACTCTGTCGCCATATTTGACTATTCTGTTTTAAAACGTTATGTTTTCGTCTGGAAAGGGGAGGGGGCGGTAGAGTGAAAAAGTTAATCCTCGCTCATTTTTTTAATTTCTGCTAATGATTGCATCTGGCATTAAAGAATTGGAGGTGGGGCGACCCGACAAAAGAATTTAATTTATAGCATTATATTAGTGACAGATGTTTTCTTTAATTGTGTGATTTCTTAACTAAAATACAAACAAACAAAAATTGGTTTGTCCAATGGGCGGAGGGTGATTGCATGTATCGCCCCTCTCACCTGGTACAACCCTTTATCATTTTATATTTACTAATAATAAAATTTGAGATTAGAGTGTGGTTCGACATAATATACAATGACTTTAACTATCAATAAATAGCTTATATTATATAGATATTTAACCAATTTTGTTCACAAACTATGGTTTCTCTTTAAAAATAGGACAGTCCACACTCAGAGAGCTAGAGTTGAAAGGGCAGTGTTCGCCCCCCCCCCCCACACACACACACCGAATCAACCTAGATACCAGAAAAATTATATTAAAAATTTAACTAAATTTGTTCAAGAATGTTTTCTCCATAATAGTAGGACCCCCCTCCCCACTCAAAGGGTTTAGGTGGGAAGGGCAGAAGATGTATTCGCCCCCCCCCCCAACTTAATCGGCCAACAGGAGAAAGACATACAATTAAGTTCGCATATAATATCAATATATATATATTGAATTGATTCTGTTAACAAGCTGTGATTTCTACAAATAAATTGGTCCACTTGAAAGTTTATGGAAGGGGGGGGGCGGGATTGATGCCATCTCCTCCTCCCCACCCCACCAAATCGGCCAACATACTGGGGGGGGGGGATAATCTAAAAATAGGTTGAAATATAAATAAGTAGTAATAAATTCGTATACAAATTGTGTGATTTCTATACTAATATTCGTCCGCCCCACTTTTTTCGGGGGTGGGGGGGGGTAAGCGATTGCCGCTACCACCCCCTCCCCTGGATCCGCCAGTGGGTCAAGGCCACATTCTTATATGCTTGCGAATCTTGGACACTAACTGCAGAACTAGAGAGGAGGATCCTAGCCATGGAATTGAGATGCTACAGAAAAATCCCAGTTATGACATTTAAAGAACTCATCACAAAGAAAGAGATAAGAGACATGGTTATTGCAGTGACCCGCTAACTATTGTTAAAAGAAATGCAAAGTAAAGCTCTATGACCATATGACTAGGTCTTCGCGGCTTGCAAAGACCTTTTATTCAGGGGACAGTACCAGGAAAAAAGAAGAAGAGGCAGACAGAGAAAGTGATAGGAAAACAACATAAAAGAATGCACGGGCGTGCCACTGAAAGAGGTTCTATTCAAGGCGAAAGACAGAGAGGAATGAAGAAAGACGGTCAACAAATCTTCTGTGTTGCCCCAACAGTCCAACAGACTTAAAGATAGGTGAAGGTAAAGGTGTTGGCTGCAGTTGCGCACAATTTCATTCACTCAAGAAAAGCGTATGTTATGATGAGGATGATTGTCTACAGTCTACACATTACGTCATACTAGAGAAGTTGGGAAATTAGAGCGTATTTCGCTCAGTAATGTAAAAAAAAGATACACCTTATTAGTAGAGTTACGTACCCTAAGAGATCCAACTACTTATATGACTACGGAGGTCAATCCTAGATACACATCTACGGTCACAAGGGAATCACCAGGGACTGCTGCACTTTCACCCTACTTTCTACTTCTGGTGTGTATGCCATCTGCAAGCCAGAACCTTTCCTTTATGCTCGCTCTCCATGTGGATCTATCAGTGACTCTTTCTTCTAGATGTTCGTGACGATTTTGATGTATGCAATGACGACACGAGGCTCTTCATACCCAGTGTGGTTTGCGTTCTTGGCTGTCGTGGTCTTGATGGTTGCAGGAACACTAAAGTTTCGTATGTAAAATGTACTAATTTTTTTTTTGCATTGCTTTTTTAATAGGGCAATTTGTTTTTAGAATGCACAGAGACTTTGGTCCAATCACTTTTGTGGACCATTTGGGGGGGGGGGGGGAATCTGTGATTAGGTCTCCTGCTCCCTTCGGGCGCCCAGCAAACAAAACATGTTGACCTAATTCAGTGTTTCCCAATTATTTTTTTTAATGGAACACTTCCCATTATCGGTGAATTTGGCAGAGCTCCTAATGCCCATCAAGCCGCCTGTTTCTAGATATATAATGTACTATCATGGTGCCACAAATCACACTTTCCATAAATAGGCTGTAGGTGAAAGAAGTATAATAGCTTTTACTGGTTTTGAATATTAAAATAATCTTCAAATCGACCAAATATTATGTACTGTCTTATGTACTGGATTAGCGTTGTCATGTACAACACTGCACTCATCCTTACTCTTCGGACTTTGCAATTATAGTCAGAATCTAGGTCAGTTCAAAGGCCATAATGATGTTACTATAGTTTGCTTTTTATTTACAGAGACGAGTTAATACATCAATTTTTCTTTTGTATATATAGATCTATATACTTTGAGAGTATTCATGTGTTGGAGTATAAATTGGTCCTATAGTTCATAGAACATATATTCAAGCCTCGCGGAACACAGTTTGTGAAACACTGGCCTAACTCAATCAAGATTATGCGGATTTAGAGATAAACATTACGTATAATTTAAGACACGGGATTGTGCCGTAAGTTGTTTTTTTTTTTTTTGAAATGCATTGAACAGTGCTAGGTATAAAAATAAGGCCAAATGTGGAAGCATCATTAATAAAAAATGTAAGTTTAAAATAAACTTATGAAAATATGTTTAATAAAATGATGCCCTTTTTTTGTTTGCCTCGTATACAATAACATTGTTAGAATCTAGCTGGAATACCATCAGGTATCATCTTCTTTTTTGAAGTAACGTCTGTATTATATAAGATAAGATATAAGAAGATTGTAGAAAGAATAATTGTGAATAAAACTTCTATTTCTTATCTTATATAATATAGACGTTACTTCAAAAAAAAAAAAAAAGATGATGATTACGTCCTTCGCGTCATACATCTAGTCATGCATATTAACCAATGACTTAAATTCTGCCAAGTCACTGGTTTTCCTGGCTGGCTCTATTGTAGAAGGCTCAGAAACACTGTTGACTTCAATGATAATATTATTGGTTTACTTGTTCTTTTTTTACAATTCCTCTATTCCGGTTATACATTCATGGAAACAAATGGATTCTGGAAGCAAATGGAACCTGGACACGGATCTCAAGAACGATTTACTGAGAAATTTGACAGTTGGTGTATAGCTTTGGGAAAATAATGACTAGCTCGTTGGCAACAGTAGGAAAATTCCAGTTTGACTGATATAATAGTTTTTTTAAATGTAAAAAAAATATTTAAATTTGTATTACCATATTACATCACAACATTTCACCGCAAATGTACAGTTGTACTTAATGTGAAGTATATAACCACCATTAGGTGCGCATAATGTTCCGGGAATGTGGAACTAGCTTACTCGTTGTTCTCATTGTGACTGCTGTCAAATGACAGTCTGCCAACATCGACCTGTTCTTACACTGTTTTATTTTCAATTTCAAAAAAGCATACTTGTTCATAGATGTACTTGGACCCGGATAATTCGAAAGTTTTGCAGCTAAGTTTTTCAAAGTGTTTAAATACAACTTTTGGCATCTATAAAACTCACGCGGAAGAACTGACTGGAACATCTTATTCAGGTCATAATTTGCTTGGAGGTATGTCCTCTGAAGCTGTATCGGCTTCTGAACTAGTTGGTTAGCTGAGGGTATTGAAAAATGTCGTCTTAAAATTTACCTTCAATAAAATTTGCCTTAAATTTCCACAATCAAGGATTTCAAATAAGTCTTGTACTTTTAACCATATCACTAGAAATAGTTTCACCTTTAAGCAAAGGAAAATAACAAAACCTGTTTTTACTTGATTGACAGTAGAAATTGGAAATCTTTGTTTGAAACGTTTTAACCTGCGCATATATTTCATGTGCAAAAACCCATTGATTAGAAATATTATTAACAAAGTCACAGTCAATGACTTTCAAGGAACACACACATTTCTTCCTTGAGACAATTACTGTGGTAAAGAACATTGGAATGCGTTGTTTCCAAATCTTCGAGTACTTCTAGGAACTGCTTGTGGTTAAAAGCCGTAGCTCTGATAAGTTAGATCACTGTGGGTCAATAATGTGTTTGACATTCAATGCAGCTTTGCGCTAACATTTCCGTTTAGGGTTTATGTTTGGGCTAGTGTTATTTAATTAATTTAAAAAAAAAAACAGTTCTTCTCAGTTAAAGCAGAGGCTCTTTCAGTTTTTATGTATTATTTAGTATTATTTTAACATAATTGCAATTTTTTAATATGCTTAATCTGTGAGCACACCTGATTTCTGTAGGTAACCGCAGGCCACATAAAACACTCCGGCAGGCCGCATGTGGTCCGCGTGCCGAAATCACACCTGGTCTAGGACATTTAATGTATTCTAATCTTTTTCTTTTCATGTTATCTGCCATTTTTAATGTCGTATATGTCTGTTACTTAGTTATTGTCAATATCACTTGGTATATAATATGTTCTAATTTACTATGTGTGGTGTAGATGATATTCATTTTGTGTGTGAAATCTGATTCTATTTCTAATGCAATCTAAGTCCCCTATATAGATAAGCTGCCTGGTCGAGTGGTATGGCTTCCAACTGTCGTCATGATACTTCTGAGTTCGAACGTCGCGAAGGGGGTTTGAACTAGCACGTAGTCAGTTTCATTTCATTTCCGAAACTTAAATATTTAACCTTGCCAAAACAGCTGATCGGATTGAGTAATTTCTTATCTTATCTTATTTATTATAGACGTTACTTCAAAAAAGAAGATAATTACGTGTGAATCTAGTCATGCACGTTAATCAATGACTTAAACTCTGCCAAATCGTTTGTTTCCTTGGCTGATTCAGGCAACCCATTCCATTCTCTACTGGCACTAGGGAAGAAGGAGCACTTGTATGAATTTGTTCTAGCATAGGGACTAAGAAATGTGCCTCTATCCTTGTGTCTTTCTGAGTATTTCATTAGGTTTTGTTTTTCTATTTGAGTACATGGAGTAATCTAAGAGTGTTTGTTAGCCTGTATTATAATTGTTATAGCCGCGGGCTCGCTAATGTTCCCACTCCAGCATGTGTCGTCTGCTAATGTTAGATAGTCCGAACACGACCAGCTGATCTATTATCAAATCACTTATCTAACTAACGTAACAGTTGATCAAACTGTAACAATCGTGTCCTATGACTTTGTCATAGATATTTAAATGTTACTGTCTAGACAATATCACATTTAGAGATGATAACGCATTACACACAGAAAATACACATCAAAATGTCGCAACTTTAACTCTTTTACTTTCCAACTGCTCGTTTATTAATATTTAGAATGCCTTCGGTGCTCAATACTAATCCTAAATCCCCCGCCTTTTTATAAAGCTTATATCAACTCACTCTGTCTGTCTGGTATAAAGTTTATATCAACTCACTCTGTCTGTCTGGTACAAAACTTATATCAACTCACTCTGTCTGTCTGTCTGGTAAAAAGTTTGAACACGTTATTTCTCTCACATCCAATCTCGGATCAAGCTGAAATTTTGCACTATCAATTACTGTACCTGGCAATAGATTAGATAGATAGATAGATAGATAGATAGATAGATAGATAGATAGATAGATAGATAGATAGATAGATAGATAGATAGATGGATGGATGGATGGATGGATGGATAGATAGATAGATAGATAGATGGATGGATGGATGGATGGATGGATGGATGGATAGATAGATAGATACATAGATAGATAGATAGATTCTTCAAGGCTTCCGCAACGTACGATGACAATGGACCTCATTCACCAATCGTTAACAAACAACATTTAGCCACGTGATAATATTGATAAAACAATGAAATAAAAAACGTATCACGTGACAGCCTTTATGGATTACGTAATTTGTATAGAAGAGATAGAAAATCACGTGGCTAAATGTTGTTTGTCTACGATTGGTGAATGAGGTCCATTGGAAGTTAATTAAATAAAATGCATTGATCTATCTTATCTTATATATTACAACGATATTTATCAACAAGTTAGAAAAACCCAGAGAAGTCACTGTACATGCAGTGTTCTATTTGAGTTACTAATCCAGGTGCGTTCTGTTTATTAATTAAGTTTAGTTCAGAATATTAGTTTAGACTTCCAGATTATCAAGAATGGGAAATCTATATTCAACAGAATGCGTATGATATATTTTTTACAGCTCAATGTACTATTCCCAAATGTTTCCTTCAATGTGTCAGCTTATATAAAGAACAAAGTAACATTTACTTTAGTTGGTAGGCCGGTGTTCTTCCAATTTGACCTTTACCCCCCCCCCCCCCCCCACCATAGAGTTATTGATCAGTGTGCGCAAGATAATTTGGTAATCCAAGATAAAGTTAAACAGATAACAGATTCGTAATAAGTGGGACGCGAATAGTGTGCAAATATATATCGACGTTTGAATGTCCCAGATTAAGAACAAAGCTGACTATACTACTCTATTATTATCTATAAAAAATTAAAGTACATTTAACACTATATCAGTCGTGCGTTAGTAGTTTCAAAAAAAAATATTTTAAAAAATATTTATGAATTGCTGAAGCCGTTACGGATATTGCAACCTCGGGATCCGTTGAGCATAAAATGGCCTACATCCTACGCCATAGACTCAGCTCCGATCGGTGGTGCGGAAAAAATTCACTTTGATTTTTTAAATTTTTACTTATTAGGCTTAAAGTACCAACGATGAGTTTGTGGGAAGGATAAATCTATCGATAAAGACAATCGTCAGGGGAAGTAATGGAGAGATTGAATGTATTGTTTATATGTTGTAGCTTTGGTATGAAGAGTTATACCCCTTTATGCACCCCTTGGTTAGGAATCTTTTTCAGTCTCACGTTCTGGAGTCGTCTCTCCTACCTAAGTCCGCTGACGACAATACCAACTTATCTTGCATCATTCAGAGACACTCTCTAACTTCTTCCTACCGTCACCATAGAATTTAAGAATCACTCACACACACACACACACTCCATAACAGGGATACAGATCCAGACATGGTAATATTAGTATAGAAGACTCTAGTTTGGTGAGACAGACTCAGAAACATAACACAGTAGCCTAGACAAAGTTGTAATTAGACGGTGCGCAAAATGTTCCCGAACGTCAGTTTCTTTATTTGACTATTTAATCATTTAGTCATGATTTAATCAATACATGCGGGAATACCCAATGACGTACATGTGTTCAAGACATAGATTACTTAGACCTCCAGACGAAGACTATCATTCATAAAAACTATAATGGTCAAGTCACAGTTTTCCCTCTGTGGCCTAATAGCTAGTATTTTTTTACAAAAATACACATAAACTGTCTAATTTCTAGGAAAATCATTATAGCCGTTTTCGAGATCCTGTCCAGATTCCAGGTTTCGTCGATGAAGAATCTGACAGCTGATAAGAGGGATTTAAATTATGCTAACATCTTTAAAATATCAACATTTTAATTTGTAATCAAGTAATTTCCCTCATCAAGTTGATCAGCAGTGCCAGTGTTTTATCTTATCTTATCTTATCTTATCTTATAGAATACAGACGTTACTTCAAAAAAAGATGATTTTGTCCTACGCATCATGCATTTAGTCATGCATATTAACCAATGTCCTAAATTCTGCCAAGTCACCGGTTTTCCTGGCTAGCTCAAGCAACACATTCCATACTCTAATAGCACTAGTGAAGAAGGAGTATTTGTACAAATTTGTCCTAGCATATGGAACGAGGAATGTGCCTTTCTCTTTGTGTCTTTCAGAGTATTTTATTAAATTCTGTTTTGTATTTGGAGATTATGGTTCAGTGTTTTATGTATAATTGCTGCTTTACTTTTGAGTATTCTCTCCTGAAGGCTTTCTAAATTTAGTGATTTTATTAAAGGTGTTACTCTAGTCAAATGTGAATATTCGTTTGTTATGAATCCCATTGCTCTATTTTGTGTCTGATCCAGTTTCTTAATGTTTTCTTGAGTTGTGGAAGACATCAGTTTCTCCATATTCCAAAGTAAAAAAAAAAAGACTAATGTTCCTCCTCGTACCGTAATAAACAAGAACTGACGCACGGATCTACTTACAATGTATATTATTGCTTCCACTTTCTATTTTTAATTTGCTCGATATTTCGTTTCTGATTGTTTTATCTTTTTTTTCTCCATTCTGTATTTTTAAATCGAACTACTGAGATGTATAATTATATTTAGATTTAAGAAGGACCATTGATATACGATTCACTTCGAAACGAGCCAACATCACTTGACATGCTTCACACGACACTGGTTACAAGACACCGAATAGACTCGTGATAGTTGACATCGATCTCACAAATAGACTATGAAATGTTTGGCTTCCAGACAGACTTGCATTAAGTCCCTACAAGAAACAGTTGACTGTAATAGTGGAGTGTGTGTATGTGTGTGTGTGTGTGTGTGTGTGTTTCTATGGTTTCTATGGTGACGATAGGAGAAAGTTAAAGATTGTCTCTGAATGATGCAAGATATTTGGTATTGTCATCAGCGGCCTTAGGAGAGACGACTTCAGAACGTGAGACTGACAAGATTCATAACCAAGGAATACATAAAGGGGTATAACTCTTCATACCAAAGCTACAACAAATAAACAATACATTCAATCTCTTCCCCCCCCCCCCCCCACCATCACTTCCCCTGAAATGTTTGGCTTCCAGACAGACTTGCATTAATTCCCTACAACAAACAGTAGATTGTAATAGTGCCGTTTACACATTTTGGTTTTATCAGAGAATTGCCAATGAACTAAGGCAGCTGATAGTGGAGGGAATTTTGTTTTCCTTGATTAGAAAATCTCAAGGGTTATTTTGAGTTCCTTATTGAAAATTTTATCACGAACTATTTCAAGGGAGACTACGAACAAAAAGTTGGTTGGACTTGAAAAAAAAACAAAAAAACAGAAGTGTACCTATAATAACAGAGCAGTATCCCATAGTTATCTTTACCTATCAGACTAAAACATCATTGACCTTTTTAGGAAATACAAGATGTCACGGCATAATTCATTTAGATTCTATGATTCATTTAGTGTTAAATGTATTTCTTCCTTATATCGCATTTAGTGCCTACTCACTGCCTACACACGTTTTACTTTATTTCTCACGTACATTGACCTATATTATATACCCGGGCAATGCTTCTCAGCCTCACATTGGCGATCAGTTGGAAACGGTCGTTTGGAGAAATCCTTTTTAACGGAGACATGCGTCATCATGGTGGACCTGGAACTCTTCTGTCTGAAGGTTTAACAATGGCTGCGATCCATACTGCGACTTGGGTTGTGCCATATACATAGTGCACGGTCCTCAGTTCGTGTGTCCTGCTAACAGCGGGGAATTTCTTTCTATTCCTTATTCTGAAACCACCACAACATTATATAAGGACCGCCGTGTCGGCTAGGTGGGTTTAATCTTGATGACAGCCCATTTGTGAAACTGTGTAATGTTCAAAATACTGGTCCAGCCTGTTTAAATATTAAGTCCTATGAGTGGTGTAAACTGTTGTCCCATTATGCTAATGAGGTCTCGATGTCATTTATAGAGATCAAATACTGAACCGCTTATCTATTCTAGGATTGCTGTTCTATTCTCAGTCAAATGTTCTATTCTCAGTCAAATGTTCTATTCTCAGTCAAATGTTCTATTCTCAGTCAAATGTTCTATTCTTAGTCAAATGTTCTATTCTCAGTCAAATGTTCTATTCTCAATCCTATGTTCTATTCTCATTCAAATGTTCTATTCTCATTCAAATGTTCTATTCTTAGTCAAATGTTCTATTCTTCTTTCCCATGAATTTAAAGCCAAACAGACAAAAGTCTTCGCAACCAAAAAAAAAAAAGTTCTCTACCAACTAGAGTACAGTTTTCTGAGACCATTAAAAAAAAAAGGTTCTATAGTTGCTAAAAATGTCAGATTAGTGTCACAGTCAATAGTCTATTTGCTAACTTTCCCCCCCCCCCCAACACACGTACAGTCTGCCTGAAGTTTAGCCGTGTTAAACCCAAACACGTGACAAGACTAAGATCCTTGCGCCTGGCTGTAGAAAAACTCATCTTCCACTATGCATGAGTACTTTCATTTCAATAAGAATATATATGCCTACTTACGAAATTATGCAAGCCACCCAAATACAATTATTAAAGAGCTAACTGCCAAAAGTAGATCCACTACTGGAGTGAATAGTTACAGTTTTTTTTTTTTTTTAACAAATGGTTGCAGTCGATATTCATCATCTTTTAGTAGAGCGAGCCGCTACTTGTGATTATGGTGGGCTTTACAACTTAAGTTATTCTACTAAAGTTTTATATCTTGGTCAGAGAGGGTCAAAACTTTTTCCTATAAACCTTATTGCTCCCCTTTTCCTTTTCTCTGGTCAATTTGAAACTTTGCACAATTCTTTGTCAAGGACAACCCGTGAATGAATTTTTTAAAATACCAATTAGTCAATTAATTAGTATTAATGCTTCAGACTTCGAATGATGTCTTAAAATGAGAAAAGAGTCCTTGTACTCACAACCAATTTCCATAAGGATCAATAAAGCAGTCTTAGTCTTAGTCTTAGTCTTATTAATTAATTAGTTTTGTCATGGCAGGCCCGTCCTTTGAGCTGTCTTCCCATCGCTTTCTATGTCTGCCTCTTTTTTTCCCTGGTACTGTTCCCTGAAGGAAGGTCCTTTGCCTAAACCTTGTAATATAGCCACAGAATTTTACTTTGCGTTTTTTATTTTACAGTAGTTGGCATGTCATCACGTGGGGTTATTCCGTAACTTGTGAGAAATGATCAGAAGTCACGTTTCCATTTGCTACTTACGCCTTCTGTGAGCATAAAAGTAAAAGTATTAAATATGTATATATATATATATATATATATATATATCATCAGAATGCATTATTATTATGTTAGAAATGAACGAGTAGTCATTCTCTGGCGCTGCCAGGGTCGAGGTTCGCTAAAGAGAAAATTCATTGTAGTCTCTTTAACAGTTTCCACTGAGGAATTTTCTGGTGATGTGGCAGGTCTACAGCAGTACCGCCTTCTGAGAGGCAACGAGGATGTTCCTAGGAATGTTAAGGGCCTTGAAGGTGTCTGTGAAGTCAGCTGTTATTATCCCCCCGGTTGATATAACAATGGGGTATATTGTTATTTTGGACAATTTCCATAGACGCTTAATCTCCAAGCCTAGGTTCCCATATTTTCTTTGATTTTCTATCTCAGGTTTTCTTAAATTACGAGACAGTGGTACGGCGATGTTGATAATGATAGCGGCTTTTTCTTTTTTATCAACGAACAGAAGATCCGGTATTATTATTATTATTATTTATTATTATTATTATTATTATTATTATTATTATGAAAATAAATTAATTTTCATTCTCTAGCTCTGCCAGGGTTGAGCTCTGTGATAGGGAAACTAAATTCATTGTATTCACTATAGCAATGTTCACTGAGAAATTATGACAGTGTGACAGGTCTGCAATAGTACTGCCATTTGACAGGTCTGCAATAGTACTGCCCTTTGACAGATCTGCAATAGTACTGCCCTTTGACAGGTCTGCAATAGTACTGCCCTTTGACAGGTCTGTAATAGTACTGCCCTTTGACAGGTCTGCAATAGTACTGCCATTTGACAGGTCTGCAATAGTACTGCCCTTTGACAGGTCTGCAATAGTACTGCCCTTTGACAGGTCTGTAATAGTACTGCCCTTTGACAGGTCTGCAATAGTACTGCCATTTGACAGGTCTGCAATAGTACTGCCCTTTGACAGATCTGCAATAGTACTGCCCTTTGACAGGTCTGCAATAGTACTGCCCTTTGACAGGTCTGTAATAGTACTGCCATTTGACAGGTCTGCAATAGTACTGCCATTTGACAGATCTGCAATAGTACTGCCCTTTGACAGGTCTGCAATAGTACTGCCCTTTGACAGGTCTGTAATAGTACTGCCCTTTGACAGGTCTGTAATAGTACTGCCATTTGACAGGTCTGCAATAGTACTGCCATTTGACAGATCTGCAATAGTACTGCCCTTTGACAGGTCTGCAATAGTACTGCCCTTTGACAGGTCTGCAATAGTACTGCCCTTTGACAGGTCTGTAATAGTACTGCCATTTGACAGGTCTGCAATAGTACTGCCATTTGACAGATCTGCAATAGTACTGCCCTTTGACAGGTCTGCAATAGTACTGCCCTTTGACAGGTCTGTAATAGTACTGCCCTTTGACAGGTCTGTAATAGTACTGCCATTTGACAGGTCTGCAATAGTACTGCCATTTGACAGATCTGCAATAGTACTGCCCTTTGACAGGTCTGCAATAGTACTGCCCTTTGACAGGTCTGCAATAGTACTGCCCTTTGACAGGTCTGTAATAGTACTGCCATTTGACAGGTCTGCAATAGTACTGCCATTTGACAGATCTGCAATAGTACTGCCCTTTGACAGGTCTGCAATAGTACTGCCCTTTGACAGGTCTGTAATAGTACTGCCCTTTGACAGGTGATACGGATCCTCTTAGGAATGTTTAGGACTTCAAATGTGTCTGCGAGGTCACTTGTCGTTATCCCCTCGATTGATATTATTATTTTAATAACAAATATTCAATTATAGATTATCTAAACACAGACACACTTATAAAATCTACACACAGACATACAGTCAATCACTCGTGATGGTAAATTCCTTGACGCAGTGACTAAATTGGTAACTTTACCTGTACTGAGGGGCGAGTTTCACAAAGTTAGGGGAGGGAGGGGTGCCCACAAATAGTGGCCCACTATTTAAAAAAAAAAGGTCTGATTAAACTTTGAGAGAATAAACCTGGCCCAGTTTGACTCCTTTCTTGATAAGAAGCAACAAGGCGTGTGTTCAAAGCCTGTGTCTTTGCTTCGTTCTCTCCTACACGGGTAGACTCGTGTGCTGTCTGCGACACACTCACTTTACGACACACACAAACAAGACACATGAATGTGTAATATGTGTTTGTTTTCTCCTTAAGAGTCTGGCTGACACTGATGTAGAGAAACTTTCTTTCAAAACATTAACTAGATAAATTGAGTCAATTACAGCTATATTAGACACTACGCTATAGCTTTATGTAATACACTCTTTATGTTTTGCCCTTGTCACAATAACAAAGTCTTCAGTTGGTGTGGACTCTACTTTCTTGAATGGGAATACAATTTTTGAAATGGATTTAAACTCAAACAGGTAAAACAATTTCTTGTATTAATATCAATTTGTTTCATTATTAATTTTGGAGGCTCGGTGGCTGAGCGGTAAAGCACTTGGCATCCGAACCGGAGGCTTCCGTGTTCAAATCCTGGTAAAGACTGTGATTTTTTTTAATTTCCGGATTTTCTGGGTCCACCCAGCTCTATTTGGTACCTGACATTAGTTAGTAAAGGCGGTTGGTCATTGAGCTGGCCACATCACACCCTCGTTAACCGTGCGCCTTGGAAACAGATGACCGTCTACTGCTCTAGAGACCTCAAGACCTGAAAAGGAAACTAACGCGATTATTATTATTATTGTTATTATTATTTAATCCATGGAGGCTTAATGAAGCTGATGACGGTCTATTTTGTCTCATTCTTTTTATTTTTGTAATGCTTCAATACTGCAAGGAGTCTCCCCACTTTTACCTATATATTTATATATGCATCCAGAGAAACATTTGAGACGAGTGCGGGAATACCCACTGAAAAGCGTGTTCAAAATAGCCTAATTTAATTTGATTATATATTTTTTTTAATGATAAAAGTCAAACCAGAGTTTTCCCTGTGTGGCCCATTAGCTAATTGTTTTCTCAAAGACATACATCAACTGTTAAATTTCTAGAAAAATCGATCGAGCTGTTTTCGAAATTCCATATTCACCCATCCGTGAAACGTTTGCAACCTATTGAACAAACGTATTAACAATAAATAAAGACATATATTTCAGGGATATCTTAAATGTATGGATAAATTTGGAGCATTAAACAAGTAATATAAGTGTTTTTTAGAATCTCTCATTTTATTAACAGCCCCCAAATGGGGAATAGACGCTATTATTTTTGTGTGGTCTGTCCGTCCGTCCGTCCCGTTTTGATCACGTAAACTAGAAAAGGTATTGAAAATCCGAAATCATAATATTTTAGACCATTCAGAGTTCTGATGCAACGGCTACTTTTTTCTTTTCTGAAAGCGAACATTTTAATTTTCAAATTCAAATATGCAAGCAGTTGTTTTTTTAAATAACAATGCATCATTTTTAAAACTATTCACTATTAATAGTAACAAACACGGGAAGCTTTAGTAAGGTAAGCAACTATTTACCATATTTTTAATAAACGGTTTAGATTTATTGTATTTTTACAATTGTATTGCTAAGTTAAATAAGTTCTGTCATACTAATTACTACATTTACACAAAAAAAAAAAAAAAAATTTAAGAGAAAAAATCTATTTAGTATGCATATAAGTGGAAAATAATTTAAAACAACAATTAATAAGTTGTTTTTGATATTGTCGAGTGAACCATTAATTTAATATTCACTCTACAGACGAAAAAAAAAATAAATAAATAAATAAATTTCTAAGGAAATGTCTATTTTTCTCTTGAGGCTTTGAATAAGAGATAGACCCTTTACAAAGCAATTAGATCAATTAGATATTCATTATATGACATTCACATCTAAATTCACCTCCACTTTCACCTATCCCTTGGTCTGCTGGATCGTTGGGGCACCACTCTTTTCTGTCATTTGCCTTTGTTAGAATTTCATTCTGATGTTCTTTCTGAAAATATTGAAACTGCCTTTTTACCTGCCTGGGTGGAACACATCGGGGTCTTTTGTAATGCTTCATGATTGCTTGGAGTTATTCATATGAGCTTCGCATACAATTACAAACTAGAATGTTGATCTAGTCTAGTCTTTTACATTAGTAGATTTTGAAACATTCTCAAAGTTTACATTTGCAGCTCATCATCAGAAGCTCACTACAGCGACCAACATGGAGGTCTATAAGGCACGCTACTGTACGGCTGTGAGTCGCGGCTAGTTTTCCTATACAAACTAAATAGCTTTAAACTAAATAAGAAGATCCTAGATAATTTTTACGGCGCAACTGTGCAAAATCGGATAACATATGGAATAACTTGTTTTCAAGGCAACGCTTCATCTAAACTGTTGCGACGTTAGAAAACATTATAAAAAAGGGCATCAAAAATCACAACACTACCGTATTTAAATGAACTTATTGAACAAAATTGTGTAAGAAAAATAGGAAAAAATATTGAAAGACAACGGCCATCCGCTCCATCAGAACTATGTCAGGTCGTCGCGAAGTGGGCGACTGCTGTCAATCAAGACAAGAACAGAGCGGTACAAAAACTCGTTCGTATCTTATTCGGTCAGCCAGCCTTATTCAACGCCACTATCGTTGATCAGGAAACATGAAAAGGACCAAGATGCCTGTGTGTAGTCGCTGATTGAACTCTTTAAGTTGTGTCTGTTCTATTTATGCGTATGTTTCTGTTGTGTTGTCTTTATATGAGAAAATGTCCTTGTAATCACAATCAATTTCCATAAGGATCAATAAAGCAGTCTTAGTCTTAGTCTTATGCAAAGCAAGAGAGATAACTAAGCTCATTCCACTTGCACAGCCTCCAAAGGATCTTGAAAATCACCTGCCAAGAGATAGCGTACAATACTGAGATCCTTGCACGAACGGGTCTCCCCAGCATTTTTACAGTCCTCCTAGAACGCCGCCTGCGCTGGCTTGGTCCGACGGATGGAGGATATTCTTTACGGGCAACTAGCGTCTGGGTCAAGAAAAGCTGGCCGCCCCCCAACTCGGTTACGTGGATGTAATCAAATGAGACCTCCAATTTCATTAATAACAAGAAGAACATTCAAAAAAACTTTTTTAAAAGACAATACTTCCTTTATACAACTTATAGAGCGATAATTTCTTTCTTAATAACAAATGTATGTTAGATTGAAAAAATAATGGCCACCTGACAGTAGTCCGGGTTGGTCATTGTGCTGGCCACATAACACTCTCGTGCAACATCGGCCAAAGACGAGATCATCTTCTCGACGGACTGAAGGGTCCTAAAATGGCCGGTAGATTGTCTGCTTTGTTTTATCTTTCCTTTAAGCCGTTGCTTTAAAAAAAAAAAAACATTGATCCACCAGTGCTGTTCACTAGATTTGCTAGATACAAATTGACTGCTTCCTATTGATCTGTGTAACAATAAAATGTGTACGTGATATTTTGAAAGAATGACCTAAATGTCTAAGAGAATAGTAATTTAAGTATCATCTTTTAACACAAAGTGTTATTGTTTAGTGGGACAGGGCCCACAACCCTGTCTAACCAAACTCAACTTTACATAAATAGATTTGTCTCCCCTCACTACTGCTTCAATGAGGCAATAAGAAAACCTGTAGGACCAAAACCAAAACGCCTGACATTTGAGCCTCGAGGCCTTCGTCAGCTTGAGACAAACTCAAAATGAGCTTATAGTCAATTTCTCTAATTCATAATAATTGTCGAAGCAATCTCGTTTTAAAGAAATACGAGTTTATTGTTGATCCCAACCAACTGAATGGCGCCTTTATATAAACATCAATCTGTCGACAGGTGTATTTGTCACTGAGGCTTGTATGTCAGTGATGAGGAGATAAGTGGTACCTCTGAGTAGACCCTACTATTGTAGAGTACTAAAAAAATAAATAGAAACAGTTTGAATGTTTCTACAAGGGTCTTTGAGTTGTGTTTATGGGGCTTAAATATAAATATATTGGCACATTGCGCATATTATGACAGCTATTACAGTTGAATTAATAAATAAATCTAGATCTAATAATTAAAAAAGATGTTGAGATGCCGGCCATAATATTTGACACTCTTCTCTGAAGTCATACATAAAAAAAATAGAAAGTTGAAAATAATATATAGTT
This sequence comes from Biomphalaria glabrata, assembly GCF_947242115.1. Lineage (NCBI taxonomy): Eukaryota > Metazoa > Mollusca > Gastropoda > Planorbidae > Biomphalaria > Biomphalaria glabrata. Next base: position 46,152,916 of record NC_074713.1, on the reverse strand, counting down.
CCTTCACAGACATATATATATATATATATATATATATATATATAGGTCTGTGGACCTATATATATATATAGGTCTGTGAGCTCTTTCTTTTTGTTGGGAAATAGAAATCATGTTATGTTCATAGACATAAATAAATATAGACTGGAAGTAGGAAGTTATTTTTATTTGGGGGGAGTCAATATGTTTTATGTACTATATCTATGTGAAAAAAAAATGGCGGCGATTGAGCTATAAATTCTAGGACTAACATTTCAGCCAATATATACCTTTGATCTTTAGTTTTGAAAAGTGCAAACTGCCATATTCCCAATATTTTGTCTTTGTTTTACAATCATAGACATAGGCAAATATATATAGGTTTGTGATGTGGATCTACAAACTTATCTTTTCCCAAATATTTCCGATAATAATTTGTTCTTTATCGTCCAGTCTATATATATATATATATGTCTATGGTTATGTTTTAGAATCTTTGAAACTGAAGATTACATTTTTTCTGGTGAAGAGCAAATTTTCAGAATTGTTACCATCCACTGTATTTGTTTCTGTCACCACCGATTTAGATATCGTGTTGTTGGCCACTCTGAATATATCTGTCTCTTAGGTAGATCAAAATCTTATTTCAAGCACAATTTGTAATGGTTGACATAAGAACACTTAGGCCTAAATGACTTTATTCAATTGACGAAGGCATCAATCATAGAAAACAAAATGCTGATAGCAGAGACCAATTGGAAGAGCTAATTACAGCTTCACTGCAGGCGCAGACGTAATAGCTCACGACGTAGACGCTGTATTGATTTTCCCGCTCTTTTTTTTCTTCTCCAGAATGTTCTCTGGAAAATGTTCTAACCTAGTGAGTTTAGCCAATTAAATTCAAGCGTCGACGACTCTTGCATGCTAGATCTATAGTCAGAGGAGTAAAGTAGATTTTTTATGTACAAAAAAAAAAAAGATACTCTGTTTCAGAAAAGTTGGTCAGCATTAAATGTTAAAACATATGCACCAAATGAATCAGCATCATTGCTCCTTTCCATTGCGTCTGTGATGTCTAAGATTTTAATAATCTTTGTTCCGTGCCTTTTTTTTTCGCAAGTGAATTTTAAATTAATTAAATTCTTTTCTCAGACCAGCGCAGAAAAGGAGAATAAAAGAAAGTAAGAAGAAAAAAATGGCAGGATAGAGGGTGTTGAGGTAGAAGAGAAAGAAATGGTAGGATAAAGGGTGTTGAGAAAAAGAGAGAAATGGGAACTAATTGCTTAAAAGTTTGAAGTTAGGTTTTTGTAGTATAAAGAAACAAACCAATGTAATCTATAATATATACGCAAAAGCCCAGACACACTCATTCATCATTTTAGTTCTCTGGACGAAAAAATTATGAAAACGTTACCTGTTCCTCTTTACCATTCGCTTCTGCTCTCTTTGGTCAAGCTCACGTGTTTGTCCATCTTGTGAATCTTACACAATAGAGTAGGAAAGAAAGCTCTGGATGGGAGAAATAGCGAGTTTAAAATATTGTTACGAATCTCAATATCCAGGCTCTCTGCTAACTGCACCATACACCACCAACTTAAAGAACTTGACAACTCAGGGCTCCAAAATAACGTAACACTTTAATAGTTGAATAAATAACAGCCAATACTGTACAATTGGCAACACGTACATTGTACAAATATCTCTCCGATAACACCGTACCGCCGTATCAACTCTCGCACTGGCCTCTCCGTCTCGTTTCGGGCTTGCACTGGGTTCAACAGTTCAGGACTGACTTCACACATTAGGCTCTTGTGTCGGACTCGATCGCAGACCAAGATCAAGACGTCAGTCGTCTCAACTGTACTTGACAGTACTCCTCACCGAACCGTCGTAATGCTCCGTACAGAACCACACCGTTGAACTGTGCTGTAGTGAACCTTCTGTCGTGAACCCCTTTTCTGAACCTTGCTGTATTGAGCCTCTTTTCTTGACCGTCTTGACTGCGAAATCTCCGCTCTTATATAGGGTCCCTGCTGGCCTTCTCGAACCGGACAGAACGCCGCTCGACGTTTCTAGGTGGTCAGATGACTACAACTCTCGTGACGCTTCTGAGCTCTGTTCACGACGTCGATCCTTCCCGAACCACCATGTTGACACTCGTCTCGGCCGACCGTCGTAACTCGTCACGGTTGACCGCTCGTCTAGCGCTGGCCTGGGGCGATTTGCGTCGGCTGACTACACTCACACCACTACCCCCATCTGCGCCACCACCAGGTTTATAACAATATGTATCAGACAGACAGAGTGAGTTGATATAAGCTTTGTAAAAATAATGTATGCATCCAAAAGACAAGATGTCTGTATTGAACCCATAGGCCCTCACTTCTGACCAAACACTTATCTATGTGTCTAGCTGTGCATTTGTTTTGTTTGTGTGTTTTGTTAATTAATCTTCATGTGGTATGACCTATTTAAATGTTCCGCTCATTTCAGCCTCTGCAGGTAATCATGCTGCTACTTGAGGTATCGGTAACAACGATTACTTGAAGACGATACTTCTAACGGACCTTTTTCGGGCCTCAAATCAGGAGCAAGTTTTTGTGCATGGAGAGGCAGGCGTCTGGGAGTGACCGTTTGGATGCGGTCATCGACCTGATAGGTGCACACACCACGGACATCGTACCTATTGACCTTCACGTGGACAAGCTCAGTTACACAGTGACCGATGTCCCGGGTAGCTGGTGGCAGAAGATCACAAACATTCAGGTCAGAATCGTCCAAAACAAGGGGAAAAATAATTGACCTGTACATCTTTAAATACTTCTTAACAGAGTCTCAATTTTTTCTTGATAAAAATACCCAAAAGAAAACTAAGATACAAAGATAAGATAAGACAATTTTTTTTTCAAACTAATGGAAATATAGTTTGACTACAATAAAATTGTTCACTTCAGCATTGCTAATATAACAATAACAATAGAGATGTAAACACAACATTCACACACAGACACACACACACATGCAACCAGCGCCTAATGAATTAGTCTTCTATGTACTTCTTGGTGACAACAGATGACCTTTGACACACCCTGACTGAAGGTGGAATAAAGTAGTTTTTTAACTCTTTCTGTTCTAGCCTTAATGGGGAGTGGTTTTATGGGTGCAGATTGTCTTTAAGGATTTTGTGTATTTTGGAAAAAAACATCTTTCATGAAAAAAAAGATGGTGGCTATGCTCCTTCATAGATACCTTTACGCTTTTAGTAATATCATAGACATTTTCACAGCAGTTCAAAGTCCCACAAATTTTGTAAACTATCACTGTAAAAAAAAAGATTATTGTACCACCAAGTATATATTTAATTAAACCTATCTTGAAAGTGTCACTGCGACATGTTGCAGACTGTCTGCTGCTAAATCTGAGCATCCAGTTTTATTTCCGTAAATTTATCTTTTTTTTTTGTTAACTTCCTTAGAATTTCCATTAGATTTACATCTATAGATACAATCCTGCTAAGACAAGATAAGGGCTAGGGTTATATGTGGACGTTGAATGATAATTAAACATGAAGTTTTATTTCTGACCTTCTTCAGATGCCCTGGGAATGGATGGAGAAAGGCAAAACAACGGAGGTTCTCAAAGATGTCAGCTTCACCGCCAAAAGTGGTCAACTGATGGCCGTCATGGGAGGATCAGGTATTCAAATAATTCAATGCAGGCTAAGTGATTAATATTTTAGTTGATACAACACATTTAATCCATCAACGAGTCCTTCTATCGAGTTTACAAAGTCCTTCTATCGAGTTTACAAAGTCCTTCTATCGAGTTTACAAGTCCTTCTATCGAGTTTACAAAGTCCTTCTATCGAGTTTACCAAGTCCTTCTATCGAGTTTAAAAATTCCATTAATTTAATGATTATTTATTATTATCATCGCAATCTAATAAAGTGTAATAGCAACCTTTTTAAAAACACTTGTTTTTTAAATAGGGAAACATTTTAAGTATCCTAATTAGCAAGAAACGGAAAAAGGGGGGGGGGGCAGTGTGGCACCACTGTTGACTTCATCACAACTTTCATACAAACCCTTTCTTTCCCCATTCCGGTCCTCTAAAACCAATGTTCATTCTACAGTCTTATAGACACTGAGACCACATTTAGTATATTGAGTAAATAGGAGTGACAAGAGAGGTAAAGAATATAACCACAAAGATGAAGACAATCTCAATTTCTAGTTACACAGCTAGTCCAAAGTTTGGCTTCAAAAAACACGATCTGTTCTGGGCATGATTAGTCTCGGGTCTATATCAGGGAAGGGGGGGGGGGGCGTGATGGATAAGTGGTAAAGGGCGTGGCATCCGAACCTAGGGTTCTCAGGTTCGAATCCCGGTGAAGACATGGATTTTGAAATTCGAGATTTTTAGGGCGCCCCTGAGTACACCCAACTCTAATGGGTACCTGGCAATAGTTTGGATAGTAAAAAAAACGAATGACCTTAACATTATCTGCCTAATAGATCGTAAGGTCTAAAAGTAGTACATTACTATATTGGCTTCTAGTGTATTGGCCAGTTTTTGTTTTTTTTCTGTTATTTGTTGTTGTTGTTATGTTTTTTGTTTATTTAAAAGAAAAACTTGCCGAATGTTAACATGAGATAGTAAGTTCGTCTTCTGCATACACATTAGTATGTTGGAGAGTTCAGATGAGTAGTCTAAATCTTAAGATAAACTGCGCAGTGGTTTCCACATCAGGCAGCTCTCCATTTAGTTTTTTTTTCTATTGGGGTGTTTTGGGTCCTATATCCTGTTCGGTCCTCTTAGCTTTGTTCTGCATTCTCTGGTGACACTCCACTAGTCGAAATAGAGACTAAATTTGATATTTTTGATGGGACGCTCAAATCAATGTTTAGTTCACTACATCATGAAGCTCATAATGAGCTGAATAGTTTGCGTGCATGCATTGACCTTTAACCTTTCTCTCTATTTGATGATATTGTTAACAGGAAGCGGCAAAACATCGCTACTAGACGTTCTGGCCTGCCGGACATCATCCGGGGTGGTCACTGGTGACGTGTACTTAAACTCCGTGGTCCGAACGAAAGCCATCTTAGACTCTTGTGCCGGATACGTCCGGCAAGATGACCGCCTGATTGCTTTTCTGACCGTCCGAGAAACTCTGATGTTTGTTGCCCAGCTCAAGTTGCCCAGGACCTTCAACAGGGCAATGATTAGAAATAGAGTAAGTTTCAAGTTTTTGTTAGACATTTAGATCTCTTGTGGTATTTCTACGATTATTTTAAATACCGGTATCGATACCTTCATTCTAATTCTTTCTTTCTCTCCCCTGTCTCTGAATTCTGTCTTCTGACTTCTTTCTCTCTCTTACTTCTCTCTGCTGACTTCTCTCTTTCTCTCTCTCTCTTTGAATTCTCTCACTCTCTCTCTTTCTGACCTCTCTTGCTGATCTCTCTCTCTAACCTCTCTATGGGACTCCCCTTTCTGATTTCTCTTCCTCCATCTCTGACTTCCCTTTCTCTCACACTTCTCTTTCTCTCTCTGAATTCTCTCTGACCTTTCTTTCTGTTTTCTCTCCCTCTAAAGTCTAACCTTTATCTCTGATCTCTTTTACTTACTTTCTCCCTCTTTCTCCTCTTTCTCTGACTTCTCTCTCTCTCTCTCTCTCTGAATTCTCTCTCTTTCTGATATCTCGTTCTGATTTCTCTACATCTCTATCAGTCTTCCCTCTTTCTCTCTCGCTCAGATTTTTTCTTTCTGTCTCTGAATTCTCTATGACTTCTCTCTCTGATTTCTCTCCATCCTAAGTCTAACCTTTCTCTTTGACCTCTCTTACTGACTTCTCTCTCTCTCTCTCTCTCTCTGAATATTTTTTTATTTTGATTATAGTCACCTTTTCTCTTGCTCAAGTATTCGTCTATTTCTATATTTTCTCCTCCCTCTCTCTCTCTCTTTATATCAATACATATTTTATATTCCTCCCAGTTTCTCTTTCTGCCTGTCTCTTTCATTCTCTGTCTATTTATTGTGTACTCCCTCCTCCAAAGCCCCGGGGCTCTAGCTATCACCACCATCAAATGACATTCTATTCTCCAGAGTCCAGTAGATTTCTATCGCTTGGCATTGGGAAGTATATATCTTCCGTTTTAAAAGGGCGTAAATCTACGTCTTGCTAAAAAAAACAAATCCATACAATTAATGTACACTATTCATTGTACTATTCCGTTGTTTGTAATGTACTCTTGTTCAAACAAATTCCCTCCATGTTCATATCGATTCTTATTATTATCTAATGATGATGTCTGGCCCTCAGGTGGACCTCGTCATTGCCGAGCTCGGTCTCACCCAAGCCGCGGACACTAAAGTTGGCAATGACTCCATTCGTGGCCTGTCCGGGGGAGAGAGGCGGAGAGTGAGCATTGGAATTCAGCTTCTGATTCTACCAAGTACGTCACAGGCAAAGTCCAATAGCTTTGTACTTTGTACTTTCTCATCTCTTCTAGACATCTGATTGGACTTTGTAATGAAATAGATTGAAACTATTTTTACCCTGGTCATTTACACTAAATGTTTTATAGAGTAAAATGAAATAATCAAGTTATAAGTAATATAAGATAAGACAAGATTGACACAAAAAATGAGTCGGATGTAATTATCTTCTTTTTTTTGAAGTAAAATCTGTAAAATATAAGATAAGACTAATGTACCAAGAAGATAAACTAACATCTAAGTTGCGTCCCTAGTAGGTATTATTTATTTATTAAAGTTGGTTGAAAGTTTAGCTACATTTTTTAACACTTAGAAGTTAGATTTCTAAAGAAAACTTAATGATTGTCTGTGTACTTCAGGTGTTCTCTTCTTGGACGAACCCACATCTGGGCTGGACTCTTTCACTGCCAACAGTATCATCAAAACTTTGTCTAGATTGGCATCGAAGCACAGAACAATCATCATGTCCATCCACCAGCCCAGGTAACACAAGCTAGATTTGTTTGTCATACCTTTGACTACTAAAGAAACACCTTTCTAGATCTCAGTCTTGTATGGGGGGGAGGGTTCCTTCTGGATTGATGCTATAGGGAATTCGACGTTGTTTGTTTTTTTTGACAATTGTGCGGTTCATATTTTTAGTTTTTTGCAAAATGAGTTCATTAGCTGTTTTTCTTAACGAAATTTTATTTTGGTTCCCGAGTTTGCGACTCAAGTTTATTTTGTTTAGTTTGGATTTTCTTTTTTTTTTCCACATCTCTCTCTCTCTCTCTATCTCTCTGTGACTTCTCTCCCTCTCTCTTTCTCTGACTTCTCTCTGTTTCTCTCTCTCTCTCTCTCTCTCTCTGACCTCTCCCTCTCTCTAATCTCCCGTTTTGACTTCACTCTCTCTTTCTCTATCTCTCTCTCCCTCTCTTTCTCTGACTTCTCTCTCTCTTTCTCTCTCTCTCTCTGACCTCTCCCTCTCTCTTTCTCTGACTTCTCTCTCTCTCTCTGACCTCTCCCTCTCTCTCTCTCTGACTTCTCTCCCTCTCTCTCTCTCTCTGACCTCTCCCTCTCTCTAATCTCCCGTCTTGACTTCAATCCCTCTTTCTCTATATTTTTCTCTCTCTCTCTCTCTCTCTCTCTCTAACTCTCTCTCTGACCATTGTTTTGTGTTATACATTATGCCCTAGTCCCACTCAGCAGGCAGCGATGGCAGTGGACATCAGGACATTCTTGAGAGCAGTTTGAAGCACCTCCCACACGATCACGCAGCCATACGAACATATTTATGGAGAATTATGTATCATCATATGTCATTGTTTTATACTCATTCTCAGGACTTCGCTTATGACACTTGACATTATTTAATATGTGTTCATTTGTTCTCCAGATTTGATATCTTCACTACAGTGGACACCATGATGCTATTGTCCAAAGGAAGTATTGTCTTCAATGGTCCAGCTAAAGAGATGGTCAACTATTTCACAAGCCTGGGCTATCCGTGTCCAGAGCACATGAATCCATGCGACTATTATAGTACGTTCTTTTGATCAGGAATATATAATGTTCCTGGTCCTATTGTGTTATTGACATTTATAGATTTTGTACAGGAATATACAATGTTTCTGGTCCTATTGTGTTATTGCCATTTATAGATTTTAAAAAATATCTAGCTAAATAGGACATCAATTGATTTGGCCCCAAACACATAGTTGAAGACCACTTCCACAAATTACCACAATAATATGTGATAATAAAAAATAAATATAAATGATAATAGAATTCACATCCAAAGCATGTGTGTGTTTTGAGGAGGGAGCTTTAGAAAGTGGTTCCAATGAAACAACATATACAACATATACAACATATACAACATATACAACATATAATTTACATGCTAGGACGTGGGAGCGCTAAAATGCGAGCCAGCCAGGGAAGAAATAAATTGGCGTATCCTGTAGATGATGCTTGTTGACTATATTCCAGAGCTTAATCCTTTTTTTTAAATAAACTTCATATGAATAAAGAAAAGTCATGCGTTAAATCACGGTGCTAAATCGTGATGTTAATCCTGCTGGTTTGTAACTTTTCAGTTGACCTGACGACCGTGGACAACACCTCCCCTGAAAGGGAAGACAGAAGCCTGGCAGTAGTTCAACGACTACACGAAGCCTTTAAGTCTAAACAAGAGGAACATACGGTGGTTGACCTCAACAAACAGGAAGCTATTGATACAGATGTACTTAAGGTTAACCTAGAATTATGGGATGCATTTGTCCGAAATATAATAACGTATTGTTTAACGCAAGGCATAAACCAATGGACCTCATTCACCAATCGTAAACAAACAACATTTAGCCACGTGATAATATGGATAAAACAATGAAAAAAAAACGTATCACGTGACAGCCTTTATAGATTACGTAATTTGTATAGAAGAGATAGAGAACCACAGTGATTAAATGTTGTTTGTTCACCATTGGTGAATGAGGTCCATTAATTGAATACTATGAAAATGTTCAACTTGTAAGAACTATCCCTCTACATTTGTAATGCTGGTCACAGGGTCCTGCTCGGTGGTCAAAGGTTTTGTTTGACACTCTGCAAGGCAAACGTGTGACAGAGGATGACACTCTGCAGAATCTCATTGACGCCATGGAGAGACAGAGAGCAAGCCCTGGGCTAGTGATACAATTCTTCATCTTATTCAGGTAGGTATGGACTAAAAATGGTTTCACTCTTAAAGCAACTTTCAATTGTTGTTCTTTAATTGTTGTTATGTTTTTGATTTATTTCGTTATTTTTTAAAATTGGATGTTGTTGAGTTTTGTTCTATTTCTGTTTTGCTTTGTTTAAGTCTTTCTTTGGCTTTTAGGTTGGTTTTGTTGTTGTATTGCTACTGGTTTGGTTTGGTTTGGTTTGACTTGGTTTGGTTAGGTTTGGTTTGGTTTGGTTTGACTTGGTTTGGTTAGGTTTGGTTTGGTTTGGTTTTGGTTTGGTTAGGTTAGGTTAGGTTAGGTTAGGTTAGGTTTGATTAGGTTTGGTTTGGTTAGGTTTGGTTAGGTTTGGTTTGGTTTTAGGGGGCGTGGTGGCTGAGTGGTAATGTACTTGGCTTCCGAACCGAAGGGTCACGGATTCGAATCTAGGAGAAGACAAAGATTTCTAATTTTGGGATTCTTTAGACGCCCCTGAGTCCACCCATCTATAGTGGGTACCTGACATTCATCTCATCATCATCTCATCTCTGCCTGTGGTCCCTTCTGGGGCATAGGCCACCAACCAGCTTCCTCCAGGCATCTCGGTTCTGGGCGAGTCTCTCCAATTCTCCCCACGTCTTGCCCATATGCTTGGCATCTGCTTCCAGATCGCGGCGCCATGTACCTGACATTAGTTAAGGAAAAATGTAAAGGCGGTTGCTCGTAATGCTGGTCACATGACACCGTTGTTAGTCGAGGGCCACATAAACAGATGACTTTTACATAATCTGCCCTAAAAATCACAGCTCTGAAAGGTGGGACATTACTTTTTACTTGTTTTGTTTTGTTCTGCTTTGTTTTGTGTTTTTTTAATCGTCGGTTTTCTTTCGTTTTGTTTTTTAAATGGCATTATTACCTTTATTTATTACCTTTATTTATTACCTTTATTTATTACCTTTATTTATTACCTTTATTTATTACCTTTATTTATTACCTTTATTTATTACCTTTATTTACTACCTTTATTTATTACCTTTATTTATTACCTTTATTTATTACCTTTATTTATTACCTTTATTTATTACCTTTATTTATTACCTTTATTTACTACCTTTATTTATTACCTTTATTTATTACCTTTATTTATTACCTTTATTTATTACCTTTATTTATTACCTTTATTTATTACCTTTATTTATTACCTTTATTTACTACCTTTATTTATTACCTTTATTTATTACCTTTATTTATTACCTTTATTTATTACCTTTATTTACTACCTTTATTTATTACCTTTATTTATTACCTTTATTTATTACCTTTATTTATTACCTTTATTTCACTTCTATTTGTCCAAGTATCACTAAAGATAACGACACCAGGAAGATTTTCTTTCTCGATTTCCTGGAGCTTATTAAATCTGTTTAGCTCAGCTTGAGTTCTAAAAGGTCAAAAGATAACAAAAAAAACTATAACGAAATCTATAATGAAATTGATATAGGCTAGTGATCTCGGGAGAGCTTTACTTATTGATATAGGCTAGTGATCTCGGGAGAGCTTTACTTTAATTAAATGTCTTTCTTTGGGGATTTCCGGTCTGATTCTGATAAGCTGGTTTTCTTGTATCTTTTTTTTTCTGTTCTTAAGTTGTTCTTTTTCTTCCATTCTGTTGAGATTTACCAAATAAATAGAATAGAGATGTAGAGCGTACAAACATTGTAATTATACATATCTCTAATCCGGAAAGGGATGTTAACTGATAAACTGATTGCTCTATGTATGAAACTCGTGGTACTATTCCCCAATAGGTAAACAGGTCACTCTGTTTCAAATGAGGTATTGGGGTTTATTAAAAGAAATGTCTACAAATCAAATAAAAACATAAAACTAAAATGTTATTTAACCTTGGTTAGGCTAATAATAGAATTAGCATCCTCTGTTTGGGACCCCACAAAAAAAACATTAAGAAACTGGAACAGACACAAAATAGAGCAGTAAGATTCATAACAAACGAACACTCACATTTGACAAGAGTAACAGCTTTAGTAAAATCACTAAATTTAGAAAGATAGAAGACTTAATAGTAAAATAGCTATTATACATAAAACACTGAACCATCATAATCTTCAAATACAAAAACAAAACCTAATAAAATGCCCAGAAAAACACAAAGATAAAAGTACATTCCTCGTTCCATATGATAGGATGAACTTGTACAAATGTTCCTTCTTCCCTAGAGCATGAAATGGGTTGCCAGAGTCAGCCAGGAAAACCAGTGACTTGGTACAATTTAAGTCATTGGTTAATATGCATGACTTGATTGACCTAGGAACACGCGTAGGACGAAATCGTCTTTTTTTTTTTTTTTGAAGTAACGTCTGTATTTTTATATAAGATAAGATAAGATTAGAGATAAGATGGCTGCCTAATCGATTCTTATTTCCTCTCGGTAGTTCCCGGGTTCAAACTCTTCCCGTTGCTATTCTCCCGCCGTCATGCGTGAGATTTGGGCCAGTTTGCAATAATTTTCAATTCTAAAAGAACTTCCACAAGATGTATATCAAAACAAAACTGGGATGAAAAAGTAAATCAATGAGCTATTTCTAGTGTCCATACTGGCCGAGAACGAGGAAGCACCTGGTCTACTACATAACATCTCTTCTTACAAATAGGAGGATTTCCTTTTTAAAACCCTTTTTTTTTATTAACGTCAATGAACAGGAGCCAGTTTTGACACTGTTGTGGTGTGCGCATGCTAGGTTTTTAAACCCAGATCGAAGTTAATTCGCGAAAAAAAAAAATAACAGCAATTGAGTGCAAAATCTTATCGCGTCTAGCTCAAAATTGAAAAACAAATTAGCATACCACGAAGAAGTGACTAATAAGCTGATTTAAAAAAATCGAAGTGTTCATTATTCCTTAATTAACAATTCCTCTAGAATGTTTATTAGTGGCATTGGCATGCGCACACTGTCCCACTGTATACAACGTGAATGGTCATTGTAGATCCCCTTATAAACAGATGTACATGTATTGTTTCAGGCGTTTTATCCGAGTGACCCTAGACGACTATCTGGCCCTCCTCACTCACGTGATACAGGCCTTGCTGATGTCTCTGCTGCTGGGGTTGGCCTACATCAGCCTCAAGCTGGACCAAGTGTCCATCAGAGATTGGTTCGGCGTGATGTTTATGATGAGCGTGATGTACCCGTACATGGTCATCCTGGGACTTATCGGCACGTGTAAGTAACTGCTTGGCGACTTTCTGAGAGCTTCGGCCACTGGGGAACATGGTCATCTTTGGACATAGACATTTATAATAATAAAAAGCAAGCTTGTCCTAAAACGGAATGTCATTATGGCGTTAAGAAAAAATTGATTTAGAAAGATGGTTAAGGTGTCATTTGGAGGAGAGCTGTTGGAAGTTTCAGATGTTTAATGAGTGTATGGCTTAGGGCATAATCCGCTCCCCCGGTTAATGTGGGGCTAGAGTTCGAATCCTGATGGAGACAGGAAATATTTTATTCGAAATTTAACTGAAGCTGAATTGCATTTGATAAGCGCTTGAAGACAAAAGATTAGACCAGAGTAGACTATGCTACAGGAGCAACGAGAAAATGAAAATAACATTAACATTCATTTCAATTTGTGTCGGCGCTCTCCATGTCATTGTGACCTTTTTTTATATTTTAAATTAACTTTATTTTCTGCCTTCGATTGCTTTACTTCTAATCAGTGCCGTAGCTAGGGATTTGGGTGCGCGGGGGGGGGGGGGCTTGCTCTCTTTAAGGGCCACTGCATTTTGACATTCGACATCATGACACGAGAAAATGGCTTAATATTTAATGTAAAAACAATTTCAGAAATTCATTTGAGGGCCCCCCGCAAGTGGAGTCCCCGGGGATCGTCGAATTTGGAACGCCCTCCCCCACCTAGCTACGCCACTGCTTCTAATCTGTATTTGTTATCCGAGTCGAAGAGGCATAACTGGGGGAGGAGGAGTTATCTCTTACATGTATATATTACTGTAAGTGCCAAAGTTTTATTCATATCATGGGGCAGGTTTAAACAAAAATAAGACGTTTTCTTCCCTTCTATAGTCAGCAGACTGTCAGCTATGTCACAACATCACATAAAATGTCACGCTAACATTGCTCGTATTTCCCCCCAGGCCATGAAGAGAGACGTTTTATTTATTTTGAACTTCAAGACAAACTCTACCACCCGGCAGCCTTGTACTTCGCCAAGGTAACTGAACATTCTATATCTTACTGAAGACTTGTACTTCGCCAAGGTAACTGAACATTCTATATCTTATTGAAGACTTGTACTTCGCCAAGGTAACTGAACATTCTATATCTTATTGAAGACTTGTACTTCGCCAAGGTAACTGAACATTCTATATCTTATTGAAGACTTGTACTTCGCCAAGGTAACTGAGCATTCTATATCTTATTGAAGACTTGTACTTCGCCAAGGTAACTGAGCATTCTATATCTTATTGAAGACTTGTACTTCGCCAAGGTAACTGAGTTTTCTATATCTTATTGAAGACTTGTACTTCGCCAAGGTAACTGAGCATTCTATATCTTATTGAAGACTTGTACTTCGCCAAGGTAACTGAGTATTCTATATCTTATTGAAGACTTGTACTTCGCAGAGGTAACTGAGTATTCTATATCTTATTGAAGACTTGTACTTCGCAGAGGTAACTGAGTATTCTATATCTTATTGAAGACTTGTACTTCGCCAAGGTAACTGAGCATTCTATATCTTATTGAAGACTTGTACTTCGCCAAGGTAACTGAGTATTCTATATCTTATTGAAGACTTGTACTTCGCCAAGGTAACTGAGTATTCTATATCTTATTGAAGACTTGTACTTCGCCAAGGTAACTGAGCATTCTATATCTTATTGAAGACTTGTACTTCGCAGAGGTAACTGAGTATTCTATATCTTATTGAAGACTTGTACTTCGCCAAGGTAACTGAGTATTCTATATCTTATTGAAGACTTGTACTTCGCCAAGGTAACTGAGCATTCTATATCTTATTGAAGACTTGTACTTCGCCAAGGTAACTGAGTATTCTATATCTTATTGAAGACTTGTACTTCGCCAAGGTAACTGAGTATTCTATATTTTATTGAAGACTTGTACTTCGCCAAGGTAACTGAGCATTCTATATCTTATTGAAGACTTGTACTTCGCCAAGGTAACTGAGCATTCTATATCTTATTGAAGACTTGTACTTCGCCAAGGTAACTGAGTATTCTATATCTTACTGAAGACTTATACTTCGCCAAGGTAACTGAGTATTCTATATCTTACTGAAGTCTTGTACTTCAGCAAGGTAACTGAGTATTCTATATCTTATTGAAGACTTGTACTTCGCCAAGGTAACTGATTATTCTATATCTTATTGAAGACTTGTACTTCGCCAAGGTAACTGAGTATTCTATATCTTATTGAAGACTTGTACTTAGCCAAGGTAACTGAGCATTCTATATCTTATTGAAGACTTGTACTTCGCCAAGGTAACTGAACATTCTATATCTTATTGAAGTATTGTACTTCACCAAGGTAACTGAACATTCTATATCTTATTGAAGACTTGTACTTCACCAAGGTAACTGAGCATTCTATATCTTATTGAAGACTTGTACTTCACCAAGGTAACTGAACATTTTATATCTTATTGAAGTCTTGTACTTCGCCAAGGTAATTGAACATTCTATATCTTATTGAAGACTTGTACTTCACCAAGGTAACTGAACATTCTATATCTTATTGAAGACTTGTACTTCACCAAGGTAACTGAGCATTCTATATATTATTGAAGACTTGTACTTCGCCAAGGTAACTGAACATTCTATATCTTATTGAAGTCTTGTACTTCGCCAAGGTAACTGAGCATTCTATATCTTATTGAAGACTTGTACTTCGCCAAGGTAACTGAGCATTCTATATCTTATTGAAGACTTGTACTTCGCCAAGGTAACTGAGCATTCTATATCTTATTGAAGACTTGTACTTCGCCAAGGTAACTGAGTATTCTATATCTTATTGAAGACTTGTACTTCACCAAGGTAACTGAGTATTCTATATCTTATTGAAGACTTGTACTTCGCCAAGGTAACTGAGCATTCTATATCTTATTGAAGACTTGTACTTCGCCAAGGTAACTGAGCATTCTATATCTTATTGACGACTTGTACTTCACCAAGGTAACTGAGCATTCTATATCTTATTGAAGACTTGTACTTCGCCAAGGTAACTGAGTATTCTATATCTTATTGAAGACTTGTACTTCGCCAAGGTAACTGAGCATTCTATATCTTATTGAAGACTTGTACTTCGCCAAGGTAACTGAGCATTCTATATCTTATTGAAGACTTGTACTTCGCCAAGGTAACTGAGTTTTCTATATCTTATTGAAGACTTGTACTTCGCCAAGGTAACTGAGCATTCTATATCTTATTGAAGACTTGTACTTCGCCAAGGTAACTGAGTATTCTATATCTTATTGAAGACTTGTACTTCGCAGAGGTAACTGAGTATTCTATATCTTATTGAAGACTTGTACTTCGCAGAGGTAACTGAGTATTCTATATCTTATTGAAGACTTGTACTTCGCCAAGGTAACTGAGTATTCTATATCTTATTGAAGACTTGTACTTCGCCAAGGTAACTGAGTATTCTATATCTTATTGAAGACTTGTACTTCGCCAAGGTAACTGAGTATTCTATATCTTATTGAAGACTTGTACTTCGCCAAGGTAACTGAGCATTCTATATCTTATTGAAGACTTGTACTTCGCCAAGGTAACTGAGTATTCTATATCTTATTGAAGACTTGTACTTCGCAGAGGTAACTGAGTATTCTATATCTTATTGAAGACTTGTACTTCGCAGAGGTAACTGAGTATTCTATATCTTATTGAAGACTTGTACTTCGCCAAGGTAACTGAGTATTCTATATCTTATTGAAGACTTGTACTTCGCCAAGGTAACTGAGTATTCTATATCTTATTGAAGACTTGTACTTCGCCAAGGTAACTGAGTATTCTATATCTTATTGAAGACTTGTACTTCGCCAAGGTAACTGAGCATTCTATATCTTATTGAAGACTTGTACTTCGCAGAGGTAACTGAGTATTCTATATCTTATTGAAGACTTGTACTTCGCCAAGGTAACTGAGTATTCTATATCTTATTGAAGACTTGTACTTCGCCAAGGCAACTGAGTATTCTATATCTTATTGAAGACTTGTACTTCGCCAAGGTAACTGAGCATTCTACATCTTACTGAAGTCTTGTACTTCGCCAAGGTAAGTAAGTATTCTATATTTTATTGAAGACTTGTACTTCGCCAAGGTAACTGAGTATTCTATATCTTATTGAAGACTTGTACTTCACCAAGGTAACTGAGTATTCTATATCTTATTGAAGACTTGTACTTCGCTTAGGTAACTGAGTATTCTATATCTTACTGAAGACTTGTACTTCACCAAGGTAACTGAGTATTCTATATCTTACTGAAGTCTTGTACTTCAGCAAGGTAACTGAGTATTCTATATCTTATTGAAGACTTGTACTTCGCCAAGGTAACTGAGTATTCTATATCTTATTGAAGACTTGTACTTCGCCAAGGTAACTGAGTATTCTATATCTTATTGAAGACTTGTACTTCGCCAAGGTAACTGAGCATTCTATATCTTATTGAAGACTTGTACTTCGCCAAGGTAACTGAGTATTCTATATCTTATTGAAGACTTGTACTTCGCCAAGGTAACTGAGTATTCTATATCTTATTGAAGACTTGTACTTCGCCAAGGTAACTGAGCATTCTATATCTTATTGAAGACTTGTACTTCGCCAAGGTAACTGAGCATTCTATATCTTATTGAAGACTTGTACTTCGCCAAGGTAACTGAGTATTCTATATCTTACTGAAGACTTATACTTCGCCAAGGTAACTGAGTATTCTATATCTTACTGAAGTCTTGTACTTCAGCAAGGTAACTGAGTATTCTATATCTTATTGAAGACTTGTACTTCGCCAAGGTAACTGATTATTCTATATCTTATTGAAGACTTGTACTTCGCCAAGGTAACTGAGTATTCTATATCTTATTGAAGACTTGTACTTAGCCAAGGTAACTGAGCATTCTATATCTTATTGAAGACTTGTACTTCGCCAAGGTAACTGAACATTCTATATCTTATTGAAGTATTGTACTTCGCCAAGGTAACTGAGCATTCTATATCTTATTGAAGTATTGTACTTCGCCAAGGTAACTGAGCATTCTATATCTTATTGAAGACTTGTACTTCACCAAGGTAACTGAGTATTCTATATCTTATTGAAGACTTGTACTTCGCCAAGGTAACTGAGTATTCTATATCTTATTGAAGACTTGTACTTAGCCAAGGTAACTGAGCATTCTATATCTTATTGAAGTATTGTACTTCGCCAAGGTAACTGAGCATTCTATATCTTATTGAAGTATTGTACTTCGCCAAGTTAACTGAACTACAGCTTAGGTAACAGAGAAGGACGTCTCACTCCGTAACAGTGTATGCACTGCAACGACTGCTATTGTAACGGTCCAGGTATGATAGTGGGTTTCAGTTCACTGTAGAATCAAGAACACATAATTAAGTTAGGAACGCCTTAGGACTAACTAAAACAGCCGCTCGGGAGCTTGGGTCAGGGAAGAACTGGACACCAGAGAGTCCCAGACATGTCAGTACCGATGGGACGATAGGAAAGAATAGATGAAAGCAATAATGACACACTGCAGAGCAGGCCATGGTCCGATTGGGGCCTACTTCGCTAAGGTCCGTGGAAAGTTCACCCCCAGTGGTCAAGACAGAGACGGTAGAACACATCCTTCACATGTGCAGTATGCTACACCAAAACATAGTCTTTGCGGTAATATGAGAGAGAGAGAGAGAGAGAGAGAAGAGTGAGAGAGAGAGAAGAGTGAGAGAGAGAGAGAGAGAGTGAGAAGAGTGAGAGAGAGAGAGAGAAGTGAGAGAGAGAGAGAGTGAGAAGAGAGAGAGAAGAGAGAGAGAGAGAGAGAGAGAGAGAGAAAGAGTTGGTTTAAATGGAAAGAGGCGTCTTTCCCTATACCGAGACATGGAATTCATGGACTGCACTACAAGATTCCAGAACTATGCTGCAAGAGACCAAGTCTCACTACCGCGCCTGTATGCATAGTGGGCTCTGATCTGGGTCTGTAGAGTTTGTGCTGATCAGAAGATTGCTTGAGTATTTAGTATTACACACCTACAGATAAAGACATACACAAGATTGAAGAAACAATAGATGAAATCCAATGCCGTAGATTTACTACGAATGTTTACTTCAGAACGGGATCTAGTCTCAGTCATTATAAGGCCCCAGATATTACTTCTATCAAAGCCTAGCCACTATGTCTTTTTATCTTTATCTAAACTCCAGTCTCGTTTTGAATAAATGTCGTCATAATAGCGCGTTCACTAGCGGTGGCCTTGAGTGCGTCTCTACACTAGTGATTTAATAATTGTATTGATTAGTCTTTTTGGGTAGAACATCTTAAAAATTGTGTTCTCGATATTTTCTCACTTTACAAATTCAGTAATAAAATTCAAAAGTCTTTTTTTTTTGTCTCCCCTCGACCAGGTACTGAGTGATGTCCCTTTCCATCTAGTCTATGTATTGATCTACATTATACCACTCTACTTTATGGCGGGGCTTTCAATGGACGCCTATACTGTGTGCATGGTAAGCTGATCTCTTATAGAGACTTACTTTTAAGTAACACCGGAAGCTTAAGCTGACCAGTCTAAGAAACTTGGCATATGTGAGTTTCAGATGTTAAGCAGACCAATTTAAGATGTGTAGTTTTATTTTGGTGTCAGTAAGACATGGTATTTTACAAACCATATATCAACTCACTCTGTCTGTCTGGTAAAAAGTTTGTACACGTTATTTCTCCCACACCCAATCTCGGATCAAGCTGAAATTTTGCACAATTATTTCTTTTACCTGACAACACAAGGATCAATTTAAAAATTAACCAATTAGTTAATTAACTATTGGTAATTAATTATTTTGTTTGATATCTCAAAGAATTTAAAGAATTTGTACTTGACTGAAGTGGTGGTTTAAGATGAATTAGCCCCCTTTAACGTCGGCTGAGTCTTAGTGACCACAACATGAAAAATAGGTCGAGACTATAGAAACAGATAACTATACTATTTGGAGAATTAACGGCCATATGTCTTCTCCGATTTAACACATAAACATTATTTGTCCTTTAAACTTAAAAAACATTTTGAAAAGATGAAAGAAAGACAAAAGAGAGACAAAAAAGATAACAATAACAACAAAATAAAAAATAATAGCAAACATAATATTAGCTTTATGTCGTTTAAAAAACTTAAAAGTTGAAATAATAGTTTTCACGTGTCTTTACCGTCTTCCGACTAGAGGATAAGCCTATTATAAGGCCACATTAAATACTGCACTCCTCAATAATCTTTGGACCTTAAGACCATCTCATTATAAGGCCAAGTAAAATATTGCATTTATCAGTAATCTTGTGGCTCGAAGACCAGCTTGGTTCGAAATACAAGAATATAATTTGCGGGAACAACAATGTCAAATTTAGAATTTCACGAAGTTTAGTGAGAAAGAGTGAGTTCCTAACATTTGCATGGATAATGCTTTAGTTTTTATTTAGAAATGTGAGCTGAACAAGAAGAAGAGATAGGTGAATGGAGCTTAGCAAAATGTATCAAGTCTACAATGGTACGGCGTTGTTCATTAATACGTGACCGAATGGTGTCAAATTTTTGTGAATTCCTTGCGCTTACAGAACCACTGAGGAGTGGATTTGTGAAGATAAACCGGGCAGCGCCAAGTCAAATTGCTGCTTGTAAATTTTTGTTTGGCAAGAACAATATTGCAGTAGTCAGATAATATGGCCTACGCCACGGCAGTTCATTTCGATTAGTTAGGCATTATGGCTAACTCAGCATTGTAGTAGTCTCACATAAATGAGATGAATGCCTGGGCATTAGAAATGGTTGAAACGTTGTCCCCAACACTGCAATTTCCTCCAGCCCACTCCCCTCCCGACGTGATCAAACGAACGGCAACAGTTTGGGATCAGCTGCATTGGAGGTTTTGCCAGGATGTAGTACTGTGTACTGCAAGTGCTCCAATCAGGTCATCGGCACCTGAGGTTTGGATTCGCCCAGAATAACGAGTCCCCCTCCTGCCCAAAGCTTACTGGTTTAGGCACCAGTTGCTCGCCTTTGCCCAGTCTCATGTCAGTGATAACTGTTCCGCCGGAACAAGTATCTGAGCCACACACAACACAGCCGGGACTGGTTGTCAGAAGCTATTTGAGACGCAAGCAATTGAAGGCATTTGTAGGTAGTGGAGTGCTTATATACTTCCGACAATAACAAGATTACGGAACCAAACCATAAGATACTGATGCGTTTTATAAAATACCAATATATAAAAAAATATAATGATTCAGAATCGATTTTGAATTAACACAGACATTAGCACATACAAAAGAAGTTTGCTTTAATTCAAATCGATCTGTTTGTTATCTTAATGGCCGTTATCATGGGTGAAATCGATCGAACAATTGGTATGTCTGTTTGCCAACTTGACACAATAACTCGGCATGTTGTCCCTTTTATTTCATGAACATGGAGGAATCTTTGTTTGTCCTCCTAAAAAACTACGTAGTTGACAGCCAACAGTTGCTCTCGAATCTGTTAATGTTACACATTATTTAACCTTACTGTCAAACAAGAAAAATATAAAATACTTTTTTTAAAAGCTTATATTAAGCGTACTTGCATCAATTAGTTTGGATCTTTCAGGTAATTAAATTTGTACTAGATCTAGTGCGATTAGAAATATTTGTACCAATTGTTTTTTGTTTAGCGCGGTTTCGTTCTTTGAACTTTCTCACTACGCCATGATCGTATCACTTGTCTGGACCTGTTGGGAAAGGGGGAGGGGGAGAACGGGGTATATGAGTCAATGTAACCGTGATCGCTTTTTCAATGCATTCTTTTTTTAAAAGTTGAACGACCTGAATTGGAACTCGAGGGCTCAAGCTTCCTCAAGCCAACACACTAACCACAGTGCCAGAGAAGCGCTTATGAAAATAGAAGGTTTTATAGCTACCAATTGTTAGTTTCAAACTTTAAAGCTTTCTCTCTACAAATGATCAAGGGCACTTATTCAACTTATACTATCGCATCAGTCAGTAACTATTTCTTCACCTTGTTCTATACCAAACAAAATAATTAATTTCCAATAGTTAATTAAGTAATTGGGTAATTTTTGTTATTGGTTCCTGTTTTTGACAGGTAAAAGAAATAATTGTGAAAAATTTCAGCTTGATTCGAGATTTGGGTGTGAGATAAAAATGTAAACACTTTTTACCACACAGAGTAAATGTATATAAGTTATAACTTATATGGTTGAAAGGACTATCTCCTTATGATATTCAGCTTGAAACACAAGTCATTGCATCTAATCGTAAGTCTGATTATACAATTTAAAAAATCAGGCGAATATAAATCTTTGTTATATAGGCCTCTACCTACTTTAAATACATTATTTAGAGTAGGCAGGACCGGATTAAGACTGGATTAGACCCTAATCATCATGAAGTATGAGGTCCCTTCAAAGGATAGATTTTATACTATACCTTTAAGTCAGCGTCAGTATCTTCACCCTCACCTTTCCCCTAGTCTGTTGGCCCGTTGGGGCATCACACAAGATTGGTCGACCGTCTTTCTCCATTCCTCTGTCTTTCGCCTTGAATAGAGCCGCTTTCAGTGGCAGGCCCGTCCATTCTTTTATGTTGTTTTCCCATCGCTTTCTCTGTCTGCCTCTTCTTCTTTTTCCTGGTACTGTTCCCTGAAGGAAGGTCTTGGTATAGAGGTTGTAATAAGGCCATAGAACTTTAGTTTGAGGTTATTTTTTGTGTGTGTTTTTTTTTTACAAAAGTTACCAGGTCATCGTGGGGTCCGATCTCTGTAGTAACCCTGTCTTTAATCTCTTCATTTGTGATGCGGTCTTTAAATGTGATACCTTGGATCTTTCAATTCTATTCCTAAGATCCTTCTGTCTATTCAACTAAAACTACGGCCATATCAATAGGACCTTAGGGGGCGCAAACACCTTCCTTCATGGAACAGTACCAGGAAAAAAAAAAAGAGGCAGACAGAGAAACCGGGAAAAAGACAACATAAAGAAGGAAGGGCCCGCCATTGAAAAAGATTCTATCCAAGACTTGACACACATTTTTTTTTTAATTTTATTGATAAAACTTGCGTATGCAATTTAAATGTCATCCAGTCGTCCAGATAATTTTGTTGTTTACTGATTGCCGTCGTTTTGTTGTTTATTTTTTGTCTTTTTATTTTAATGTTTTCAAATGTTTTAATGTTTCAGTTTGCGCTCTTCGTTGGCGTCTCAGTGTTTACGTCTCGTTGCCTAGCAATGATGTCGGCAGCCATCTTGCCCACCTATCAGATCGCCAGCTTCTTCTCTCAGACCTTGTTCTCCCTGTTTATAATGAGTGCTGGCTTCTTGATCAATTTAAGGAACATTATTTCGGGTGAGTTGCAGGATACCCATAAGATTTAAACAAGATTCCATCATTACAACTAAAGAAGAACATCTACCATTGGATAGCATGAAGCACTATTCCGAGTTTGTTTTCAGAATTATTTTTTTTGTTTGACTATGACGCTCTACCAAAATTGGGGGTAAAGGTGAGGGTCCTCATATAATATATGAGCCTTCATTGCTAATGTATACAGGGCTCCAACATTCGGACCTGGCTACCTTCAATATGGATAACGAGGCAAGGTTAAATACATTTGAATAACGATCCGGTCTCTTGGGGTATCCAAATGAGTATTTCAACGGCCTCTTGAGGTATCCAAATCAGTAATTCAACGGCCTCTTGGGGTATCCAAATTAGTAATTCAACGGCCTCTTGAGGTATCCAAATGAGTAATACAACGGCCTCTTGAGGTATCCTAAATGACTCAAGCAACGGCCTCTTGAGATATCGAATATTCCTGGATTAAAAGATGCTGAAGCTTTCAGTCGCGTTAAAAAAGCACAGATATTATATACACACTTGACATCTATACCTAGAATTCATTATTTAATATTGCTTTATCGTGCTTGTAAGTCTTTAGATGCCAAGACATCAATAAGCAGACTTTTCTTTCTATATGTAGCCCTCAGTGTTTAGAGCTAACATTGAAACCTGCTTTCAAATCTTTGGATGCCGAGAAAAGACATATAGTCTTAGTCTTTGGAGCTAACATTGAAACCTGCTTTCAAATCTTTGGATGCCGAGAAAAGACATATAGTCTCAGTCTTTGGAGCTAACATTGAAACCTGCTTTAAAATCTTTGGATCCCAAGAAAAGACAGTCACACCTTACATCCACCTTCAGTTTTTGAATCCAAATTAGCTTACCTGAGATGAACTCCAAGCAAAAAAAGGACTGGAAACGCTAAACCTCCCGTAGTGTTCTGGCAATAAATTCTGCAGTTTGGCGTAGTGCCTCTTATCTTCCATGCAGGTCAAAGGGCAGTGCAAATACGTTACCGCGCAGTTGTCGAAGCTGCAGACATCTCAGAAATTGTTTTAATCCTTAGGCCAATGCCAATTGTGATATAACCTAATTATACGCCTCAGGAGGCGCAGTAGTAAAGCGTTTGTCTTCCGAGTTAAGAAATCTTTAGGGCGCCTCGAGTCCACCCAGCTCTAAATGGTACCTGAAATGAGTTAGGAAAAAGGAAAGATGGTTTGTCGTCGTGCTGGCCACATGACACCCTCGTTAACCGTGGGCCACAGAAACAGATAACCGTTACATCATCTGCCCTATAAATCGCAAGGTTCGAAAGGGGAACTTTGTACGCCTCAGATAGAAAAGTGGCTCAGTTGGTGGATTCCTATCGTTAGAAGTGGTTATTGAATTACCTAAAAGTTTAGAACCGTTGATTTTAATTATACGCCTCGGCAAAGATCGTAATCCTTTGTGATTTCTAATTATTTCTCAGTGATCTTATAGTCCTGTGTAATCTCCATCTTATTAGTACTAGGTTGATGTGTACTGGTGTAACCTCTCTCTCTTTTTCTCTCTCTCACATTCTCTCTTTCTCCCTTCTGTATGTCTTTCTCTTTCTCTCTTTGTTTTTCTCTTTCTCATTCTATGTCTTTTCACTCTCTCTCTCTCTCTCTCTCTCTCTCTGTCTCTCTTGCTCTTTCTTTGTCTTTTTCTGTTACTTCGTCTTTCTCTGTCTTTATCCCTCTCTCTCTCGCTATGTTTTTCTCTCTATATGAAAATCTTTCTTTCTCTGTATGACTTTCTCTCCCTCTATCTTTTTCTGTTACTTTCTCCGTCTTTCTCTGTCTTCCTCTCCTCGCCTTTCTCTCTGTCTCTCTGTGTTTCTCTCTGTTTTTCTTTATCTTTTTCACTCCCTTTATGTCTTTCTGTGTCTTTCAATCTCTCTCTTTACGCCTTTCTCTCTCTCTCTCTCTCTCTCTCTCTCTCTATATATATATATATATATATATATATATATATATATATATATATATATATATATCTTTCTTTCTCTCTGTCTTTCTCTGTCTCTTTCTCTCTGTCTCTTTCTCTCTCTCAGTCTCTCTCTTGATGTCTTCTTTTCAAATGTCACTCCAACATCAAAACCTTTCAGCTCATTATCCAGCCAGCTTGAAATGCCAGTCTTCTATTTTCACTCTTCTTCAAAGCGTGTCACACAGAACCCTTCGACTCGCCTACAACACACTTTCTCTGGAGATCTTGCCTCAAACCTCCCCCTCCTCTAGCTAAACCCCCAACACAATTTTCATTACTAAGAAATGCTTTCCTCCAACATCCAGGTATCAGAGGTATCTATATCATTTTCTTTTAAATCCTGTCTAACTATGATCACAAGCATCAAAAAGATGAGGGATTCCTTTTTCTG